>NC_079907.1:661992-665720 GCF_024868665.1 Triplophysa rosa
TCTCTCTCTCTCTCTCTCTCTCTCTCTCTCTCTCTCTCTCTCTCTCTCTCTCTCTCTCTCTCTCTCTCTCTCTCTCTCTCTCTCTCTCTCTCTCTCTCTCTGTGTCTCTCTCTCTCTCTCTCTCTCTCTCTCTCACCTGCTTTTTGCCTGCTTTCCATTTGCTGAATGTGTCACCATGGTAAAGTAACTGATTTAACACCCGTGTGTTCTTTTAGCCCGTCATGACCAGATGTCACCGGTCCCATATTCACCACGACTGACTCTATAAAACATCCCGACTCTTCTGTACCATCACATTCATTTAATGTGTGTTTGTTGAATCTTGATTACGTTATGAGATCATGAACCGTTTTAAATGATTTGGGTTAAAAGTGGTGATTTACACGATCTGTCTGTGTGTTCAGGTGGCTGCTCAGGCTGGTGTTTACGACCTGTTGAATCAGCTGGGCTTCTCAGAATTTGAGGACCTGAGAGGCTCAATTCTGTCCGGTCTGCGTCAGCGCTGGCTGAAACAGAACCATCACGATCTTCCCTTCAGAGGAGAGTTCATCTGAGACTTCACTCCTCTTCTGTTCCTCATGTTTGTGGGCTGAACTTTAACAGTTGAACAAATGCACACATCTCTGTGAGGAGCGACATCTTATCTTCAACGTTATTCCACTGTTGTTTTTACCCATTCTCATTTATTAATGTCAGTAATGATGTTTTATTTCCTCTCCATGCCGGTCTTTTCCTCACCCGTTATTAACCTGTTTTTAATTTAATGCTTTTTTATATCAAGTGAAACTTTCGTTCCTGTTTTGTGTGCTTGTATAGTTTTTCCATCCAGCATTTTTTATTCATTTTGGTTTGTTTTCATGTTTTACAAACCTGCAGTAATTGTGTTTTTTTATTATTAATAAGCAGATTTCATAATGAAGACTTGAGCAGTCAATTAAAAAGCTTTCATAACACCAATGTGTTCAGTTGTTTTTGTTTGTGGGAAATATAGAAATATATTTTCTTGTAATTCCCAATGCTAAAAATTAAGAGTTAACATATTGACTTTTTTTGATATAATATTGTCATTACTTTAAAACTGTGTTCAATATGTTAAAATGTTGCATAGAAAGTCATATGCAGATTTGACGTCTTGTAACCAATCACATCACAGCGTGAAGTTTGAATTTCTTGAAGTGCAAGTGAGATTAGTGGACTGCAGACAGAAGATTTCAGTCCGTTCCTCACACAGAGCTTTTATACAGTATGACTACAGTGTAAAGCTCACACTACAAACAGAATATTGAATAAAACTGTTATGAATTTTGTGAACTTTGTCCCTTTTGACAGCATCCGTCCACCTTCACTTTGACTGTATAGCATCATCTGTGACGTCATACGGCTCACGACCACATGAAGGTCACATGACAACACTTTCATTTTAAGGGTGAACGTTCTTACAATATTCAGCACCTTTCAAACCATGAGTGTAATACAAGATCTAAACTACAGTAATGTGATGAATGGAAAATCACTAGATTTCTTTTGTTTTTGGCTCTGCCTATAAGCACAAAAAATCACAGATGGGATCTCTGGATATCTCAGTTCTTTCTCCTAGACATCAGTGAGATCACAGTGAGACCAAATGGAAACTTTTGCTTACGTCTCATGTGTGTCTCAGATATGTGTGTGTCAGTAGAGTTTGAGAAGAGACCTCAATGTGTCAAACTGAGCTCAGATTCGTCTCGTCTGCAATCAAAAGTCAATCTTATTGAAGATCTCAATATCAACTCAAACATTTCTCATCACATTTACCCAAATTCAGATGATTTTATGAAAGAGAAACGTCTGAGGAATAACATTCTCCATTGCATAAGCTGAAGGATGTTTTTATTTTGTAAGTTATATCCTGTAGGTTTAGCGTACTGTATGTGTGTGCACAAGACTCTCGTGAAAACTCATAAGAGAAATATTTCAGTGACGTGCAGCGTCTGGAGTTCTGCTGCTGTTTTGTGGGGGTAGAACGTGCTTTGCATTATGGGTAGGATCAGACTCTCATTAGTGGGGCTTGTGGTTTTTAATTGTGTGTGGGAAAGCAGGAGAGAGAGAGGTTATTTTCTGTGATGTCATCAGTGTGGTTGAGTTTGAATTATGCACAGAAACAAAACTACCAAAACGCTCGCACACAACTGAGCAGAAAAACAAAGTGACTGAAGTGTGTACGGATCACACACACACACACACACACACACACACGCACACACACACACACACACACACACACACACACACACACACACACACACACACACACACACACACACACACACACACAAAAGTAAAAATCTTTTGCATACAAAAAGGTGAAAAATAAAAGGTTCTAAGGGTTCTTTGAGGGACAAACGTTGGTTCTCTTAGTGCCATCCTGTTACAGAACGTTGTTTTAGAAGTGCACGGGCAAGTGCATCTAATTTAAGATAATTACCTAGAGACCAAAACTCGAGAGATATAAAAATAACACATTGTTTTGTATCTGAATAACATTAACTGTTAAAATGTAGTTTTTGGATTGAGGAACGCATAACACACACGAAAGGTAAATAGTAATTTTGTCAGTATTGATCCAGAACACACAAGAGGAATGTGCTGTCGCTATGGTTACCCTTTCAGGTACAGTTGCGTTGAGTCATGAGCATCTCTATTGCTCCCGGGTGAAAATACAAAGTCAGAATAAATTTGTGCGTTCGGAGAGCTCCTCACAATCAAACCTGTTGAGAATAAGTCCTTAGATTTGACTTTAAGCCAGAGGCAGGAAATCCCTAAACACTGTGAAATGGAAATAATGAAATGTAAGTGTTCCTATGGTCATGTGGGGGATTTGATCACACACGGGTTTATTAGATGGGAAGGGTTCACATCAGAATCCTCAGTGAATGAAGTAAACACGGGTGTTCACAAACTGAAACACTGTAGATGTGTTTTCACAGGATTTTATCACGCCGAGAGACTTTTCCATTAAAACAAAGGAAAGCAGAGCGCTGGAGATTAAAGGAGCTCGCTGACGGCTCAGGACACCAGACGACAGAGAACTTAAAACATTACTGCTTCATTTTCAAAGGTTCACCCTGTTAGTTTTGTGAAGTCCTTCCGAATGAGAAGTGTTTCGAAACCCAAACAGAACCCACAGCGAGCGAGAGGACGAGTCTCTTTATCACGTTCATCTTTCACAGAGGAACAGGAGTCCCCATGACATCAAAACTGATGTTTTTTTGTCCGGTTAGAATGAACACGTTAGTCTTCAACTAAAAATTCATTTTAGAAGATAAAAGCATTCAAAATACAGCCAATACAGATCAACGATTTTTCATTAAAGTTCAACGGTTCATTAAAGATTTTTGGTCACTATTAAAGCTGTAAACAGTATTTTTTTCAGGTGAGAAGATTAGAACCTCACACACTGACTTCCAGATGTTTCATAAGAGTGGACCGCCGGCGGGCGGGTCTTTACGTGTGCAGAACAGGTAGTGCAGCTGTCATAGAAACACAGAAGATGTACATGAATGAATGTGTAAATGAGTGATGATCAGAGAGAGTAATGCCAGGTGCGAGAGAGAGAGAGAGAGAGAGACAGAGAGAGAGACAGAGAGAGAGAGAGAGAGAGAGAGAGAGAGAGAGAGAGAGAGAGAGAGAGAGAGAGAGAGAGAGAGAGAGAGAGAGAGAGAGAGAGAGAGAGAGAGAGAGAGAGAGAG
>NC_079907.1:668278-744064 GCF_024868665.1 Triplophysa rosa
GAGAGAGAGAGAGAGAGAGAGAGAGAGAGAGAGAGAGAGAGAGCATGAGAGAGAGAATGTAAACAAATCCAGAAGAGGAAAATTCCTCAAACCAAACTGTGACGTTGGCATGATAAAGACTCGAGGACTGGACGTTACAAAGTTTGATGCAGAATCTCTTTTGAAAGCTTCCTTTGGGAATTTTCCTCACTTATTTATTAAAGCTAAAAACAATTGTTAGAATAAAGAAACACGAAGGAGCAGTTCACACAAAAGTTTCTGCTCTTATTTTACTGATGTTAATGATGTAAAACATCTAAAGTCATCCTTTTTTCAAATCAAGATATTTTTGCAGACTTTTGGTGATTAGTTTAAGGTATGTAATTTAATTGATTTAAAGGCGCAGTTTGTAAAACACATTCAAAACAGATATGTTCAAAACAACAACAACGGCGTAGCTTGACGCTAGCATGGAATGATGGGAACTGTCGTCTTCAACTCCACCGCTAATAATCAATCAGACGTGAATGAGAAATCATGTTCATGGATGATGTAAAGTCATAAAGTTTTATAAATGTTGCATTTGATGACGTGATTTTATTTCATTATAATGAATTAGACGTATTTAACCTATTAAATCAGATGATCTAAAAACAATTACAGCTTGTTCAGTAAATGCATACATGACACTCGTGCTAAATGAAGAAAAAGACATTCTAACAATAAGACTAACCTTGTTGATTGATATAATAATCATATTTTTTCTGTCAGTAAAGGACTCTAAACAGTTGCTCACCTGTCTAGTAAAACACATGCAAGATCGGCGTCTCTGTCGAGTTTAAAATTTGTCGTGCAACTCTCTCCATGTAGGAAATGCCACACCGATATTGATCCTGGTTCGATCTCTTTCGATTATATCTTCTTGTCCCAAACTCTTCTTGGGTCATTTGGTTTACCCGTATGTCTTTGTCGACAGAACCAGCTGCAAACGGTAAAGAATAATTGTGCTCCTTAACGACTGCGCAAAACAAGATAGTTGCTTGATAGACGCTACAAATGAATACTTTTACATTTGTCCACGAGACTGTGTTGTCATGGTTTCTACGGCAGTAAAAGCAAAAACCGAGGGTAACGCCAGAGATTGTTGCTGCATTCCAATTCGTCTACTAATACTATGCCCTTAAGTATGTAGTGTTTTTGTTATGGAAAAGTATACATATTAGTGTGTAGCAAAACTGTATGCACGCATCGGGACATACTAAAGCGAAACGGAAGTGGCTGTTGTTACCTAGACGACACTGTGATCCTTAACTGTCACGAACATCAAAATACAGCTCTTCCTTGCATGTGAAGTCCCTGTGAACCGGAAGTTGCGATCGTATTTTGACACATTTCCGAGTGAAATGGAATTTTGAATGAGAAAACTAGTGGGCGTGGCTTTCGTGTTTCTCTGCAATTTGATTGGATGTATAAAAACAGCCATTGCATTTTGAAATGGAACTGGCAGCAGACTGACAGTTGAAGGGGAGGAGTTAACAGATGCTCCGCCCAAGCCGTCTAACATGCGTCATTTAAGATGGATAGTCATTACAGGACAGAAGTGCATTTTCAGATTTTAACTAAAGATTATGAGGCCACACAAATTAAAAAAAAGAGAATGACCCACATTGATCAACTATTGCTATAAACGCTGCAATATTTGATGAAGAAATAAGAATTGTCATTTTTAATTTCACTGGGACTTTAAGTATTTATTTATTTATTGTTTTGTATGTAATGTTTACTGCATACCTACATTTATTAATTTAGCGAAGCATCTTTTATTTAATGTTATTAATGCAGTGTGGCCTCACTAAACTCCGCCCTCTCGTGGTGAGTTGTGGGTAATATCAGCCATTAAGTGTCCATGGATTCACACTTCGAATTTTCACCGAAACAGTGGACCATCCGGGTACTTTGAGAATGCTCATTTCAGCATTCTATGATTTGCGACATACTATATCTATTTTCTAATCCTATTTCGGATGGATAATATGTGAATTGGACTGCAACATGTGCTGTTAGGGATATACATGGTCTGGAGAAAGCGTAACGGCTTACACGAATCACGTGAGGCACCTCAGCCAATCATATAACAGCCTCCAGTCTCATTTCCTGCATTCCACTGAAGGCTGCAGGCTTTCCATCTCGTGTCTTTGGTAACGTGCATGTGACGCCATCGACAGCCAGACACGGCCCGTGTCACTGGTTAAAATGCCGATTTTCTCACAATTTACAAATAGTTGAAACATTTGAGATATTATAAGTACTCAGCTGAACAAAATATGTAACACTGGCCGCGTGGGTTTTTGGATATTTTACTGCAAAAAAAGTTACAAATTGCACCTTTAAAAAAACAGTGTGTTCAAGTACAAAAGCTTGAAAGTAAGAGAGCCGCACACTTCACAAATTGTATTTCACAAAAGGAAGAAAGTGAAGAAATGACCCGAGAGAGTAACTAACAAAGCATTCATTTTTGGGTGAACTGGTCCTTTAATGGCTAACATAAGTGCAGTAAAGATGATGGGATGCTTATTCCAGACATAACAGATGAAGGTTTACACATATGACTCAAAATGACTGGCGGAGATGAGTTGATTCGGCTTTTATATTGTGTCTGAGAGTCTTAACAAGACCCGATTGAGTCACAACTGAGTCACACCTCATCCACAGAAAACAGAGACGCTTCACAGCGTTTCCAGAGACGTCATTCAGATTTATCATGTAGTTGGATATCTCACAGTCTGACAGGGCTCAGCGTAGACATGTTGGAGGAGGATTTGTCTCTGTCGGCTCTGATTTATATATGTGAGAAACTGTTAATAGACAGAAAGGTTTCCACGATCGCACACGTGTGTCATATTATATGAAGGACAGACATGAGTCTGCTGAACCCACTCGTGATGTTACTCGTGTTTCAATCTTGCTTTTGAGGAACTTCTCATGCCAACATGCCTTGATGAATTTTCCTTCAGCTATTGTGTGTGTTCAATAACGACATTTATTCTTTCAATTCTATTCAATGTGTCATTTGAACATATTAACCAGCATGGGTTTTCATTGGTTTATACTTTTACATCCCAAAATGAAATTCATTTCAAAATTCAATTGAAAAAATCATTTACTCACTCTAATGTCATTCCAAACCTGTATGAGTTTCTTTCTTCTTCAGAACACAACAGAAGATATTTTGAAGAATGTCGATACTCAAACAACACTGAACCCCATTGACTTCCATTGTATAACACAAAACCACTGAGACATTTCTCAAAATATCTTCTGCTGTGTTCCACCGAAGAAAGACTCGCATACAGATTTACAAACGCATGAGGAGGAATAAATGATGAGGGAATATGTTTTATTTTTGGATGAACTATCCCTTCAGCTAAAAAGTTAGTGATGTTCTGTCCAGTAGGAGGAGCTGCACTTCAAACTGATTTTAAACATCATTCAACAACATTTTGATTCAAAGTCGAGAACAAATATGTTAGCTTGCAAGCGAGCGAAAACGTTAACTAGTCTACTATGTGAACTTATTAAACCAAGACATGTTTTTACAGAAATTGAGGGAATATTAACTCACCACCAGTCTGACTTTGACACTTGTCCATGCAGTGAAAGCGGATAGTGACTATGGAGGACTAAACCTGCAAAAATTATAAATAAATAAATGTATAAATAAATAAATATATAAATGTAATAATATGAAAATAAATAAAGGAATGAATGGTTTGATAAAACAAAATAATTCGTTTTAGCTATTATTGATCTTAGCTTTAACTTTTCTTTTCATTTTTTAAATTGATTTATTATTTTTTGTGTCCATTTTTAATTATTTTTAATTATTATTATTTTTTATTTTTAGATTATTTTATTTATCCTTTCCTTTTATTTTTACATTTATTTATTTATACGTTTATTTATTTTTATATTTATTTATTATCGCATGTATTTATTTCCACTTTTATTTATTTATTCTTGTATTTATTCTTACTTTTCTGTGTCTTGTATGATAATTAGATGGGTTGGTCTTGCCTACTATTGGTTCAGCGTAGATTGAAGCGTTTGATCGATTACTCTTGACTTGTTTTGGACTAACCTCACGTCACTCACTGATCGTTTGCTTCGTGTATAACGTTAGTATAGGCGTGCGCACAATTAGCTAGAGAGTTACAGCATTTAGCCAATGAAGTCGATAACCATGCATCAAATGACTATGTGTCATTTCAGATTAGGATGCTTATTGAGGATTTATTACAGATTGACGGCGAGATAAATGACAAAGTTCTTCAAAATCTCGTGCGAGTCAGGGGGTGCTAAGGTGGTGACCAAGTTCCGGTTACAGGTCCTCTGCCAAAGAGGTGCATGAACGACCTCAGCAGATTCGTCGATTCTGAAAGCACAAGACGACTTGATATTAAGATGTCTAATAAACACAGACTTTCTTGTTACATGATTTTGACATTCTTGTTAAGATTGCAAATTATTGGTATGATCGCCCGTAACGGCTGAAGCGAGGTGAAAAAATAAATAAAGCGATTTGACACGGGATTCGTACCCATACAATAAAGCGAGGCAGCGTGTCACTACGGTAACAATTACACTAAGCTATTTCGCAATGCTAGCTGCTGCGGATCTTTGCAATAATATCAAGATGTCACACAACAATATGCAGCTGGATGAATCAAGGGAATATGCCCGTTTTAACTTGTGACCTCTGTGTTATTTATCTCTTATGGAATGTAGTTTACGAGTACCGTTTAGTAACCACGTCTTTTTAGAAGGAATGGTTTCCATTTGATGGCCCCTGTAGTGAAAGAACGATGCTCATTACTACCGTGTTAACTTGTGACTTAAGTTCACTATGTCTCAATTCATTTACATTATGTTACATCATGTTACATTAAATCTTTACGCTTTTTCTAACCGAAAGGCTGCTTATAACTATCACTTTGACAAAGCGTTAGCTTGCGACTTCGGTTTACAAGCTCATCTGTGTAGTTAAACCTTATTACATTTTGTGCTTTATGATTTTCACCAGTTGAACTGTAACGCCACCATACCATAGCACCCTCTGACTCGCACAGACTTTGAATGTGCTGCAAAGAGGCTAACAACCGAGGGAGAACTTTGTCATTTATCTCGCCGTCAATCTGTAATAAATCATCAATAAATGCATCTAATCTGAATGACACACAGTCATTTTGTCAGAGGTGTAAAGAGTACCTGAAAACCATACTTAAGTAAAAGTACAGATACCTTGCAGTGAAAATTACTCCATTACAAGTTACAAGTCACCAATTTCAAAACGACTTGAGTAAAAGTCTTCGAGTATCTGATTTGAACAGTACTTGATTATTTTACTCATACTGAATGTAGGCTCAAAGCAGCACTAGTCCTCAATTGGGATGTAACGATTCACTCAGCTCGCGATGCGATTCACTATTCTGATCTCACGATGCGATTTATTCACGATTTACTCACGATTTATTTTGAAAAAATGAGTTGAAACCAATTAGAAATGAACAACGTCCCTTGCATTATTTCTTAAATGCTTCACGTTTCTTTGTATGATAAAATAATGTTTTATTTCAAATAACAAAACTAAACTGCAATTTTATAACAAATTAATAATAGAAAAAGTCTCTTTAATATAAACAAACTAATACTGTCTGTGCTTTTCTTGGATTTTTTTGCATTAAAGAAATATCAGCATCCACGTTTAGGTTTGCAGTGAAAATAGCGGCCCCTGCTGTTCAAAAAATGTATTGCGATTCAGTTCACACCTCAACCGATTTGAATCGTCGCTCATTATAACCGATTTTCAACCGGCTCACGGTGAATCGTTACATCCCTAACTGAAAGCTTAAGAGACACGTCAGTGAAAAACAAGAAACAGATGATTCGTGAGGAGAGCAATCGCATTTATTTTCTTAAATCATAATAAGACTGAACACCTCAAAATTGCAACAAATCATGGTCGACACCATAACCTACGTCATTACAAACACCCTAAGTCTCATTTAAGCTCAAGTGCTCATAAGTAAACCAAACTCCTTCAAAAAGGTCTCTTCAATATAACGGATAAATAAAGTAATGTTAAGTAAAATCAAAAAGTCAAAGCCTTTTTGCACTGGACATGCTGGTTTGGGCCTCATGGCCAGCTGCAGTCATGTCCTCATTTCACATACACTGTTAGCCCTTACCTGCCATTTCTACAGTAATATACTGTATTGGCAACACTGTTGCCTGCTAGTTACTGTAGGTGTTTTACAGTAAACTACTGCAATGGCTGTTTGAAGATACATTATAAAGAATCTATTAACGCACTTAAGTCACACAGTCTTAGATGAACACGTGTAAATAACAGATGAACACAATAAATCTGTCAAGATTTCACCAGAGGAGAATTAAACACAAACATCAATAACATCTTCACATATTACAGACACCACTTTCACTTTATTTCTGTCATCTGTGTAAGATCTTATTGAGATTTAACTCTAGTTCATAGTGGTTCAATTATGTTTTAAGTCACCATTATGGCGATCAGTGTTTGCTTTGGTTGGACTCTTTGACTTTCTTGTAGCTTTAAAATGTACACTTATACAATAACACTGAAGGGACTTTACAGGAACCGCAACTTTATGTTTGCTTAGTAACTGAAGATACATCTGAAAGAATTCAATCATTAAATAATAATAATATAGCATTTAAGATTTATTAAGATATGTTTGGTAAAGTGATTACATGTTATAATGGAAAGATCTCTGTCAGAAAATCTTTCTTTGCAATTGAGACACAGTTAGACACTTGACATACAAACCTCATCAATGGTGACAAACAATCATGAATGAGTTTTGTACTATGTACCCAGCATGCATTGCAGCATGAAGCTGTTCAGTTGATTGTCACCATTGTTGAGATTCATATGTGAATTGTTCATTTCTCTATGTCCGACTCATTCTATAGGTTAATATTTTGTCTATATAGTGTGAGAGCACTTTTGAAAATTGAAATACTATACATTCTTTTTACTGGTTTACATCACTTCATGGCAATAGTCCCACCACATGGTCAAATTTTGAGCAAACATGTTTAGAGCACATTTAGGAAGAGTTAGTTTTAAAAACAAGAGCTTTTGTAGATGTGTGACCTACAGTAACTAGCTGGCAACAGTGTTGCCAATATATTACTGTAGAAATAGCGGGTAAGGGCTAACCGTGTGTAAACCGCCAGCGATTGACATCTACCTGATACTGCACTCGTATTCGTACATAAAGAAGACATGTTGACAAGTTTTAGTAAGTTAGGGCAAAATCCACAAGATTTAGTACCTTGCATATGCCCTGTAAATGGCACATATTAATTTTAGATAAACGAAAAAATGGATGGTGCCATGCAAAATGTAATGTGTAACTGCATTAGTCATTACACATGTAGTGGAGTAAAGAGTATATATACTTGTTCAAAAATGTAGTTAAGTAGAGAGTAAAAGTTGCTGATATCTTTAATACTCAGTACAACTACAAAGTAGCCAAAAAATACTTAAGTACAGTAACTAAGTACATTTACTCCAATTTACACCACTGCATTCATGCATGGTTATCGACTTCATTGGCTAAATGCGTAACTCTCTAGCTAATTGTGCGCCCGCCACTAGTTAGCTTAACGTTATACACGAAGCAAACGATCAGTGAGTGACGTGACGTTAGTCCAAAACAAGTCAAGAGTAATCGATCAAACGCTTCAATCTATCGCTGAACCAATAGTAGGCAAGACCAACCCATCTAATTATCATAAAGACACAGAAAAGTAAGAATAAATTCAAGAATAAATAAATAAAAGTGGAAATAAATACATGCGATAATAAATAAATTAAAAATAAAAGGAAATGATAAATAAAATAATCTAAAAATAAATAATAATAATAATTAAAAATAATTAAAAAATGGACACAAAAAATAATAAATCAATTTAAAAAATGAAAAGAAAAGTTAAAGCTAAGATCAATAATAGCTAAAACGAATTATTTTGTTTTATCAAACCATTCATTCCTTTATTTATTTTCATATTATTACATTTATTCGTTTATATATTTATTTATTTATACATTTATTTATTTATAATTTTTGCAGGTTTAGTCCTCCATAATTGACTGGAGCAGTGAATCAAACTGCATTTTCTGTTCACTTCAGACCGTTCTTTCATGTAAAGTTGCAAAGATGCAGTTTATTTCAATACTTTATAGTGCAGTCGCGGTGGACGTGAGGGCGAATAAATGACTTGTCAGAATTTTCATATTTTGGGGGTGAACTAACCCTTTAAATACTATTTTAAAAATAAGAATTTTCCCCCAGTGAGGTGCGGCTGTGCGTTCTGCGCAGAAACATCACACAGACTTCACAACGCAACTTTCGGACATCGTACGTTTCGATTTCGACCGATTAAAGACGTTTGTCTCGAGCGGTTCTGTGGGATATCAAAGTCGCTTTTCCCCTCTGTCGTCATCAGCTCTCAATGATGGGGCTGTCCCATCTGATCCCAGTACAGTTCAGTCCATCAGACGTCTGGAAAAACTCTCTGTCCGTCAGTGTGGAGTTGGGCTATTGACAATGCGTTCTCAAACACATGATTCCTCGTGAACGCTTTCAGTGTCGTTTAAAGGAAAACGCGTTGCAGTTATGGATTATATTTATATAGTCGTGTACTGTACAGTAAGTCTCTTATTTCTGGACTATAGACATGCAGCAAGATCTCATGGTGAGTCAAGCTGCTTTATAAAACTTTACGAGAGTAATGTTTAACACCTGGATACTGCATAGACTTCCATAAGAAACTTTTTGCATGAGAAAAAAAGAAGCTCGATCACGTTAAAATCGTCGAAATGTTAAAACTGCAGATATTGCGTGAATGCATGTTCAGTTTTATGCATGATTGTATAGGTATTTATTTTCCTAAACTTAACTTTTAAATTCATTGTTAAATCTATCTATCTATCTATCTATCTATCTATCTATCTATCTATCTATCTATCTATCTATCTATCTATCTATCTATCTATCTATCTATCTATCTATCTATCTATCTATCTATCTATCTATCTATCTATCTATCTATCTATATCTATCTATCTATCTATCTATCTATCTATCTATCTATCTATCTATCTATCTATCTATCTATCTATCTATCTATCTATCTATCTATCTATCTATCTATCTATCTATCTATCTATCTATCTTAAATGCATTTTAGTCGCTAAGTAAATGGTAATGTGTGTCTTTTGTCAGGAAATGTCTCCGATAAGTTGAGTGAATTCGGTCTGATTGTCCCGTTCAGCAGCGACGCGCGCGGCCGGTTCGTCTCTCACGTGCTGTCCACCCGGGCGTCACCGAGCGGCCGGAAACGGGTCCCGCGCGACGCCCCCGCGCCCGGTAACGGACAGCAGCTGTTCTTCAACGTCACCGTGTTTGGACGCGAGCTGCACTTGCGCCTGAAGGCCAACAGGAGGCTCGTGGCCCCCGGCGCTTTTGTTCAGCGGCAGGAGGACTTTCAGCGCGTGGACACGCAGCGCATCCACGGAGACTGCCTGTTCACCGGAGATGTGACGGACATGCCGAAGGCCTCCGTGGCCATCAGTAACTGCGACGGACTGGTAAGTGACTGCAAGATGAAAACCTGGATGGTGACGTCGGCACCACGAGGCCATTAATGAGGGGCATGAATAGGGCACCACATGTGGGTGTGAGGTTTTGGCATGGAAGGTGTGTTCCAAACATAGACGACGTTTCTGGGCATCATGCTGGAGATGTGGTCTAGATATAAAAAGTGCTTTTGTTCATCACGGGCACGCTCCACACTCAGGAGACTTTGGGAGTCAGTGGTACATGAAGTATTTTGGGCATCATTGTGTGAGGGCACTGATGATGCCAACAAATGCTACTTCTGCTCTTCATCTGGAAGCTTTCCACAAGGTCACAGACTGAACTCACTCCGAATCTCCCCAAAGCCCAAGTGCATGAACGTTCTGTTAACCTTTCACCTCTGACCCTTCCAACTTCACCCCTCACGAGTAAGTGCACGGTTCTGAAATCACACGCAGTGAGAATCCGGCTGTGGGCACAAATGTGTTTATGTCAAGCCGTGTTGACGTGTTTATATTTTGCCGGCGTCGCTGCGCTCTACACAATGCACGCTGGACGCTCTCTGACAGCACGTCTGTGTTTCGCGTCGCTGTCATTGGTTGAATGAAAACGGCTTTGCTTTTATAAGGCGGCGGGACGGCGGTGAGAGGCAGCACAGAGCGTCTCTGTTCACCGGCACGGACGAGCACACAATGAGATCTTTCACTAGAGCCGCATTGATCTCTCATAGCTAATGACTTACAGAGCCACGAAGACAATGACACGCTGTCTGCTGCGACGCTGCAACCGATACTGCAGCACCTCACCTGACACTCCACAACACCACAACACAACACACATTCTGTGCTCACAGAGTCCTGTAGAAAAAAATGATGACTGAAAAATGAAAGTGACGGCATCCCAGCTCAAGACAAGAGATCTCAGTTGTGTCTCATTTATGTCTCAGGTGTTTCTCCGGACGAATTGACAGAGTAATTGTGTGAAGACATGAAGAGTGCGGAGGTGTAAATGAATGTGGATTGTAGAGATAAAATCATCTGGATTTGAGTAAATGTGATGAGAAATGTGTGAGTTGATATTGAGATCTTCAAAAAGATCGACTTTTGATTGCAGACGAGACGAATCTGAGCTCAGTTTAACATGTTGTTGACGTCAAGAGAAACAACGGAGATATGAAAGAGATCTCATCATCTGTAGTTTCTCTTCTGTGAGGCGTACGCCTGGAATGAGTCTGAGAACGCTGTTGATGTTTTGTGTCGGCGGCGTCTGTCTAAGCGGTGATTTATACGGCTCAGTCTTTGGGAAAACACACCAAGACAGGACACACGAGATCTCCTGAGTCTCATTTGTTTCTCATGGACAGCTGTGAGATCGGCTGGAGAGTAAATTGCTGCAGTTTTCTGATCTAAATATTGTTCTTCTAAGGCCCGATTCACATTTCATGTCTAAAACCGCGAGCTTTTTTCCCAAAGTGCCTGGACTTTGCGCTCTCCTGGCGTCTGTCGTCGCTAAGCAACCATGGGCCACGATAGCCGCTGAGACGAGGAGGTATAAACAAAGGATATATGGATTACATGCACTGAAAATACCTCGCAATAACTCTGCTACTAGATTATGCTGTGATCATCTGTGTCTCCATCTTCACTGAGCTCGTCTATATTGGCTGGTTGGTTGTGTCACATGACCTGCGGTGCGCTTGCGGCTTTCTGAAAATTTGAGATTTTTTCATCTCGATGCGGCGCCGACGCGCCTGAAAAAAAGCGTTGTGACCGCGTCGCCCCCTATTTCCTGCCGCGCGTCTACATAAAAAATAAGGAATATGCGCACGGAAAAAAGTGAATCGGGCCTAAGACGACCGATGTGAGACAAATCCTTTCAGAAGAGGTCTCAAACAAAATGCTAAAGTGTGCAGTTGCGTTATTTATGACGGACGAAAATATCGGAGGCGGTGTGTAAATGTGATTGAGGTCGTATTGTTTTTTAACGTGTATGTCATCTCATTGTGACTCGCTTTCGTTTCTCTTCTGGAATTTTAAGAGAAGCATCTGAGAGACTCCTGGGTTACGAACGAGACTGTTATAAAGGGTTATTCTGGGATGGTGTAACAATGGGAGAATTATGAAGCATATGTATGTCTTTATGGGAGATTGTAAGTGATGATGTTGGTGTTGGCTTGACAGTTTGACACACTGATGAAAGTTGAGATGTGTATGTGAGACTTACGTGAGGTCGTCCAAATGTCTCGGACCGTTTCACACGTCTTCAGCACGTCTGCAGCGCAGCGGACGTGTGCGTATGAACAGGTTGCAGTCTTCACACTGTGTGCATGTGTAGAGACGCCACCGCATGCAAGGTTTTGTGTTAGACCTGTTTTCTGTTGATCGTCACGACTGCCGTGATCAGTTTTAAAAGAGTTACTGTAATACATTTTAACACAACGCTTCTGTCCTTCTGAAACCTCGTATCTCCATATTTCGTGATTTTTTGCTATAAATCATTAGTATTAGTCACCCTTTATGTTTGTCACTGGGTTTTGCAAATATCTAACCAATAAAAAGTATTAAAAAGTGACCAAACAGTGTGTGATCATTCAACGAGTACAGTGTTTTTTCTGTTTTCTGAAAAACGGCGAATTCAGACATGCGAGGCTTTTAGAAGGACAGCGACGATCATTTAAATTGGTTTTACAAGCTTTATGCATTATCATATCACATTGCATTTTTAAGCAGGTTATCGCATATAGACGCATCGTTACTTTCATATCACGATAATTAACAGGACTTCATTGTAGTGTACGCGGTTATCGTGGTATTTTAATTCATTTGAAACAATCAAACAAATTTGATTGTTTTTTTAAAACTTAATTAGCTGTAAGAAACTAAATTATAGGCTAATTCACAAATAATATTAAATAAATTAACTTTATTGTGCATGTTAAATATCGCGATAAACTGTGTTGTGCTCTCTGAGGGTTTCTGGTTGTTTTGTGAGTTTATATGCCCATATTGACTGGCAGCCTCAACCCCAACCTCATTCTCGCTGACCGTAAATGATCCAGCGCAGAAAAACATATCGATGGCGCAGCGCAGCGTCGATGAGTTTTCAGCTCCACTTGAAAGTTGTTTCCGCTTTATCCGCCTGCGGTTATCGGACACACAGCCTCTGATGGAGGTCCATGTGATTTCAAAATGCGCCCTGCAGAAATTCCTGAACGTCCAGACAGCTGCTGCCAGATAAGAGGCGCGCATTACCCACGAGGCTTTGCGGTCGTGCAGGGAGCCGTTTCAAGGTTTTATGAATAGCCAATGAGGTCAGTGGTATCAGGCAGGCTGAGAGGAAGCTCGCCTGTCACGGTAATGAGCGATCAGCTGTCACGCGTGCGATTGAGAGCGCGCCAACATCAGCAGCGGCACGTCTTGGCTTGCAGGAGCTGCGTGTGGAGCACTGTGAGGCGTGTAGAGATGCAACATGCACAGAGAACGCTGAGCGTGCAGTATTACACTCTTACAAACTCAATCTGACAGCTGTCGTTTGAGCTGTTTGTTGAACGCCTTCAGTATTTTAGTCTTCGGCTCAGACGGTAGAGCCACGGCAAATGTAGTTTACAGTACACACGGAGACGTGGAATGCTGTCAATCTTCTCCATCTCTTCACGCCTGCTAAATATTGTCAGACCTCCCGCTTGTGAGAAATCTACACCTGCCATCGATGCCGTGTAGTCTTGTTTATGTGCTTTCACAGAGGTTTCCCGTCTCACACTGAATCTATGAAGGATGTTTTTGAAGTGTAGCGTGTGATTCTGGGCGACTTTCTGCCGTCTCAGTTTAATGTAGTTTGAGGTTTGTTTGCGTGTGATGTGTGTGTGCGCATGGATGCATGTGTTTGTGTGCGTGTGAGGGCATGTGATGTGTGTGTAGGTGCATGTGTTTGTGTGTAATAGGGATGTGACGATTCACCGTGAGCCGGTTGAAAATCGATTGTAATATGGAATTTGTTTCATAATTGCAGTTTAGTTTTATTGTTTGACATTTACATTTGAAATGTTTTATGCATTTGGCAGACACTTTCATCCAAAGCAACTTACATTGCATTGTACTATACAAGCATGTGCTATCCCTGGGATCGAAGCTTAAAAGATATTTTTATTTAACAAAGAAATGTGCAGCATTGGAGAAATAAAACAAAAGGGCAGTTGTTCATTTCGAATTTGTCTCAACTCATTTTGTAGAAATAAACCTTGAATGAAGCGTGTAGTGAGATCGTGAGCTGAGTGAATCCTTACATCCCTAGTGTGTAATGTGCAGTGTTGGGTAAATTACTCTGAAAAAGTAATTAATTACTAGTTACAAATTACATATTCAATAGTCTAATTAGATTACTGTACAAATGACTCTCTCCAAAAAGTATTTGATTACTTATTACTAATTACTTTCTATATACCATATCAACCTTGATTAGAATGAATTCCAAGGATAGACTTGAAACGGCTGTTTTAATTCATTCAAATAAATAACTACATAAATTATTCTAATAATTGTGAGAAGGATACATTAAAGCATACACTTTAAAGTTAGGCTTATCATTTTGATGTCTTTCTACTATTGAATATATTACACAATATTTAGTTAAATTACACCAGAAGTAACTGTAATTAAATTACAGAAAAAAATAAGAGTAATCCCTTACTTTACTTTTTCAAGGGAAAAGTAATTAAATTACAGTAACTAATTACTTAGTAACTAGTTACACCCAACACTGGTAATGCGTGTGTGTGTGTGTGTGTGTGTGTGTGTGTGCGTGCATCTGTTTGCGTGTGAGGGTTGTGTTTGTGCATATACTATTTGTGTGTGACGTGTGTGTCTTGTTTGTGTGCGATGTGTGCGTTTATGCGTGTGTGCATGTTTTTGCATATGATGTGTGCCTTCATGTGTTTCCATGTGATGTGTGATGTGTGTACGTTCATGTTTGTGTGTGTGCATGCGTGTGAATGCAGCTGTCATGATGTATGATCTAATTGTGTCTGTGCTGGAAACTGTAGTGTTAACTGTACACAGGCCGGGTGGAGCGGCTATTTGTGTTTCCATCAGTTAAAAAGAACCAAGGTCACCTGGCAACAGACCTGTCAATCAACTGATGCCCTGACATGAGATCTCATTAGAAAACTGATGTACAGACGTTTCTTTTCTTTATAGATGCTTGTTTCGTAATGCATTCAATTCTACATAAAATACAATGTAAAATATATATTCTTTATACTACCCATAAGTGTTACACATGATATTTAAAAACATATCTTATTTTTGACCTCTTATTTATATTTACTTTATCATTAATTTAGATGAATTGATAAAAATATTCAATGTTTAATTATATTTAAAGTAATTCTTTTTTATCTTACATATATGATTACATCTTAAAGATATTTGTTTAAAATCCCAGTGAAATTAAAAATTTCAATTTCAATTTTTTCATGAAATATTGCAGCGTTTATAGCAATAGTTGATCAATGTGGGTCATTCTTTTTTTAAATTTGTGTGTCCTCATAATTTTTAGTTAAAATCTGAAAATGCACTTCTGTCCTGTAATGACTATCCATCTGAAATGACGCATGTTAGACGGCTTGGGCGGAGCATCCGTTAACTCCTCCCCTTCAACTGTCAGTCTGCTGCCAGTTCCATTTCAAAATGCAACGGCTGTTTTTATACATCCAATCAAATCGCAGAGAAAACGAAAGCCACGCCCACTATTTTTCTCACTCAAAATTCCATTGCACTCGGAAATGCGTCAAAATACGGAAGTAAAAACGATCGCAGCCTCTGGTTTATGGGGACTTTAACATTTTGCTTGTGTTTTGTTGAAAGGTTTGTGCAGTGAAACAGGAAGTTCTTCTAAAGAGGTTCTTAGATTCAGATCAGTGGTGTTTGTCTCTGTACAGCACACAGATGTTCTGAGTCTTGTTAGCATGTTGCTATGTGGTTGCTAGAGGGTTTAGTCTTGTAAATGTGTTGGTATGGTGTTCTGGGTGGTTTAGTGATGAATTAGTTCAACAGAGACGTGAATGTTAATGTGATTTTAACAGTATCATCAGTCAGTATAGATACTTTATTAACAAACAAACTCATGGAAATATATCCAGATTATGGCACACTGATTTGGTCTTCAGGATTGTTTACTTCAAACAGCAGTCTGAGTTTTTGACTACAAATTATAGGTTGACAGACAATCTCCCTCAAATGAGAGGTTGTGTCGTGGCAGGACGGTAAGAGAGCTTTTTTGGGGGGATTCTTTCAGTGTTTGCTGGACTCTCGTCTTTCTTTGTCTTCTTGTTTGCTGAGCAGCGCTGAAAAAGTCAACATTCATGTTTACTGTCAGAGAGGCTCTTTGTGGAGATTTTCTCATAAAAGTGTCTGTCACGAGCGACTGTTGTTTAATAGTTTTTACCTTGAAACATTCTGATGAGAGACGCAGACAAACGCTGTTGTGTCCTTCAGCAAATGCACATCGAGTTTATTTGTTCCATACGTGCATGAAATACACGCTCAATGTGTTTTTTTCTTGTTCTTTGGCTCTTGTGTGAATCTTCTCGCTGACCCGCGTGAAACGCCAACAGCAGTATGAGGATATATAAATATCCACCTTCAAACTCCGTCGAGATGAAATGTGGAATTTAGTGTATATTTGCTCTCAAACAGGTGTCACTTTTCCTTTTATAGGAATTTTCTCAGAAGGAACAGATCGCGCTGGCACACGGAAGTGATGGGCAGATTGTGACCCCACAGGCTGAACTTGAACCTGGCTCTATATTATTATAGATCTCATTATCAACTCAAACATTTCTCATCTATTTTACCCAAATCCAGATGATTTTGCCTCTACACCTCCAGACTCTTCATGTGTTTACACAATCACACTCTCATTTCATTTTCTTGAGCAGTTTTGGAGAAACTAGTTAAGTTGAGAACTATTAGATCTCATGAGCTATGAAAGACGATGGAAGAGTTAGAGGTTTCGATTCATGACTTTAGCTGTAAGAGTCAAGTCAAGTCACCTTTATATATACACTATATACTGTATTTATATAGCGCTTTTACAATTTTCATTGTTACAAAGCAGCTGTACATGAAACATATTGACTATAAGCAAAACATTTAAAGTTATAAAAGTAAAAACAAAAAAGGTGAAAACACCGAGAAAACACACACAGTGGTTATCACTGAGAAGCACACATTTAAGATAAAGGAGAGAGTCAAATATTAAACAGACTATAAATTACTATATGCAATATTCATTTTAAGTAAAACTTCTAATTCTAGAATTAGAATTAAGAAATATATGTTTGCTTGCAAATGTCTGAATTTGTGATTATTGTGATTTTCTTGTGATGATTTAAACATGTTCTACAGAACTTTAAAGCCCCAGTGAAATCAAAATGAGAAGTTTTTTTTCCTTTTATTAAAAATAATTTGTAAGGACGTCAATAAACTGATGTGCTCCTGCGCGCCAACAGATTTCCCATTTAGAAGATATAAGCGTTCAAAACTGACAGTCTGTCACGTGCGCCCAAACAAATCTACAAATCCCATGACATCACGCTACACTTCAGCCTCTCGTCAAGGTTCTCGTCCAATCAAATTGGCTTTAGAATCGGAAGAGTCCCACCCCCTTCACCATGAGAGCTGCAGAAGCAGCGCCTCAAATCAGTCACTTGTTCGCACATTGATTATGTCCTACATGCTGAATGAGGCATAGTGCACTAGATGGGAGGTAGGGGATGATCCAGACAGTGTGAACATCAATATTCAAGTCTTAATTTCACTTTAGTGTCATGCGAGCGGTTGCACGCGAGTTGCACGCATAAAAAAATTGCTGCGCGTTCCGAGGCCGTTTCGCTGGGACTTTAAACTGAAGCTGAGCGTGTGTTTTACTCTCAAAGCTGAACACGCCGATGTGAAATAAAAAAGCAAAACTGTTTTTGAGTCCGGCGGCAGAGATTACAATAATCTGAAATAATGAGGGAGTTTTCTGCTCTCTATTATGTGTGTTTGTAGCGCAGATGAAAGTGTTTTCCTTTGCTTTTGTTCGTGTACGTCTCTCAGCGAAACATGATTTTCGCGCTTTCTTCCAGATGTTGGGCAGATGTCTGCACAAATACTTTCATTTTAATTTCAACCCGGAACGCAATGTTTCCCAGCGTCACGCTGACGGTCCTCTATAACGCTTTCAATGAGCGCCGTCTTTCATTCGCTGCTTTGGGTTTTATATCAAACAAATACAGTTTTAAATGACAGGTAGAGATGTTTTTGAAGGTCATCGTGCTTTTGTTGACTGGAACATATGTTCCTTTGTGTTGCATTATTAAACATCTAACATTTAGACTGGAAAAATGAAAGTGTTCTGTTTGTGCCTGAGACTCGACGGAAGTCGATGTTTTGTGTTTGTTGGTGTCAGAACACCCACTCCTCCATCCTCGCAACAACACAGCTTACAGAAATGATTCATGATTTAACTATGAAATCAAAATATAAAAATATTAGTTAAGTTACAAATAAAACCCTGCAAATGAAAAGCCATCAGCCTTTGGAATTTCCTCCCTCTGGATCGTGACCCCTGAGGTGATTACGTCACATTAACGACATCAGCGACCGTCCATTTACGATCAGAGAGTCCATTTACAGCACCACGTTAAACAGTCCCATGTGCACGCAGATTATTCTTCAGGCTTGAAGTTTAGGATATTCTCATTTGTCGAAATGAAACGTTAATTAATATCGACCAAAGACAACGCCGGGAGGCCAGCGGAGGAGGGGCCGCAGTCAGAAAGGCCATCGACCTCTGGTACGAAAACAGGCCGAACATCCGTCAGCACTCCAATCAGTTTGATTAAATTTGACCGTCTGTAGTAATAGTTCATAGTTTATGTATAACAACAAGTAAAGTAATGAGTAAATAACTATAAAATAATATGATGTTAGACTGTGCTCTTTTGTGTTGTGTGTGTGTGCGTGTGTGTGTGTGTGTGTGTGCGTGTGTGTGTGTGTGTGTGTGTGTGTGTGTGTGTGTGTGTGTGTGTGTGTGTGTGTGTGTGTGGGTGTGTGTGTGTGTGTGTGTGTGTGATGTGCGTGTGTGTGTGTGCGTGATTTTTGTGAAATAAATGAAAGGGACACACAAGTTGTTTTAAAAGTAACACGAAAAGCGTTTAGTTAAGGACAACACATTAGTGTGTAGTAAAATCATAGTAACCACAAATTTACCACGGCCCCACAACAGTAGCCATAGTTTAAGCATCATTTCATATAGTCTTCATTAAACTGGCATGAATTGTATTCAAGTGTCAGACTAAAGATTCATCATTCTGATCCTGCTTCAAATAAATAAAGAGAATCGGAGGAATCATGTCAAATCTGACCTTTCCGTGGAAAACTTGCTTTATATTCAAAGTATCTGAGCTGTGCTTTGACATTTCTGCTTGGTCTCTTCTTAACATTAAAGGGAAAATCTGGCACATGCTGTAGTTACAGTAAGTGTGAAGAGGATGATGACAGACAGTACTGTATGTGTCTGATGGATGCGTGTGTGTGTGTGTGTGTGTGTGTGTGTGTGTGTGTGTGTGTGTGTGTTTTCAGGCCGGTCTGATCCGCACTGATGATGAAGAGTTCTTCATCGAGCCTCTGGAGAAAGGCCAGCAGGAGGTGGAGGTCAAAGGTCGCGTTCATGTGGTCTACAGAAGGTCAGCCATCAAAAGAGACGGAGGTCAGAGGAGAGATGACCTTCAGAATGAAGGTGAGACGAGGTCACGTGACACAAGTTCATGTGCGTAAAAACAGACTTATATATATTTAAATAATAAATGTAATATGAAAAGATATGATTAGATTTTTTTTGGTTGACTCTTTGAAAAGAGAAGCACGCAGCGGTTTTTTTATGTTGCTAGGTAACCACCGAAACAGCTGTCCTGTCCATCAAGGATTACAGCGCGAGCGCTCTAGTTGCACTGTCAAATGATCAGAAACTTTAAAAAGGTTCAAGCAGAGGGCGCTTGCTCGGTTGACCCGCGTCAGCCAACACAAGTTTCTCCTTCATCATTGCAGTCTCCGGAGGTTTCAAGCAACTGTAAAGTTCGTCACCACATCGGAAGGCCCGCCTCTCTTTTCATTCGATTGGACAATGGGAAAAAAGGCACATGATGTCAAGCACTTTTCTGCTTAGAGTTGAGTTTTTACTTCAGGCGCTCAGAGTGCTCCACCAAAAATACGAGGCGATGCAGGAGGCAAAAACGCTCGGCGCTCGGCGCACATAAGCATCGCGCAAAACCCCTTATGCTGGGTTCACACCAAACATTCCACGCTCTTTATTACGGAAAAAAAGTTCGTTATTTTCGCGTGAGTGACGCGATCTGACAAATATTTTCAACCTTCGCGGAAGACGAGATTGACGAGCGTTCACAGCCGTTGCGCCGCCCGATTCACGTCATTGGCATTGCCTGCTGCGAGTTCGCATCTACAGTATATGCGTCTTTGCATTGACTTTGTATGTAATTTACTCGCACGAATCGCTTAATTCACGTTTGGTGTGAACCCAGTGTTATACTGTTTTTGTTGCTTTTACTTATAGGTCATATATTAAATCATGCACACACATATTGCATCCAGTATTTGGTTTTTATAGATGTTTTTTTGTGAAGATATTTGGTTGAATCAATGAAAGTCAAATCAATAAAAGTAAAAAACGCTAATACATTCAGCACAGAAGTAATCCCTGCCCCTTCTGGTGTTAAACTGGAGTTTTATAAAGCCAATCAGTTGGTCTGTGCGAGAAACTGAACGGTAATGTCGCATCTTCGGGTGCATGTCAATCGCAATCATGTGACCCGATTCACATTTCGCGTCTAAAACCGCCTCTTTCTCTCTTCAAATGACCCGCGGTGCGCGCGCGGCACTTCTGAAAAGTTTTCCATCTCGATCGCGCCGCCCCCCATTTGCGCGCGCCTGCCGCACGTCTACATTTAAAGCGGCAGTCCGTATGATTGGATCCTCTTCGTTCTGTGTACGAATGTGACGAAATGACGCACAGACGAAAGACACCATATAAGGATCTCCGGGAAAGACGACCCGACAGGGCAAATTACAAACCTATTATTACAAGCTTTCCGTGGTGAATCCAGCAAGGGTAGTGACACAGTTTTAAACACCGTTCTTTCATGTACTTGCTCAACAATTGGTTTTAGCTCATTTTTACTCCAAAAAACTTGCGGACTGCCGCTTTAAGATAACGAATATCAATATCAGAATCAGAAAGAGCTTTATTGTCAAGTGTGTTTGCACATACAAGGAATTTGTTTTGGTGACAGGAGCATCCAGAACACAGAAACAGCAACAACAGTACACAGAGACCATAACACAATAGAATACAGTACACAATGATTTAAATAAGGGCCTATGGGTATAAACAATTAAGAAATACAATACAATAAACATAAGATAAAGATATAGAGAGTGTAAAGCTATGTGTGTATGTAAATATGTACAAGTAAAAAATAAGAATAGACTATTGTAGTACAAGGTATGTGCTATATACAGCAGAATGAATGAAATATAATTTACAGAAAAAGTTGTATAAAAATAGATAGTGTATTATCTGGAGGATATAATTAATATTGCACTTAATTATTATTGCACAGAGTTATTAATTTCACGGTGTGTAAAACATTGAACTGTTGAAGAGGTAGATGGCCTGAGGGAAGAAGCTGTTGTTGTGTCTGGTTGTTTTGGTACTCAGTGCTCTGCAGCATTGTGAAGAGATGATGGCTTGGATGTGAGAGGTCCAGGGTGATGTTCTGAGCCCTTTTCCTCACTCTGGATGTATACAGTTCTTGGAGGGTGGGCAGGGGAGCACCAATGATCTTCTCAGCAGTCCCAACCGTCCTCTGTAGTCTTCTGATGTCTGACTTTGTGGCTGAGCCAAACCAGACAGTGATGGATGTGCAGAGGACAGACTCTATGACAGCTGAGTAAAACTATTTTAATAGAGTTTGTGGTAGGTTGAACTTCTTCAGCTGATGTAAGAAGCACAACCTCTGCTGGGCTTTTTTTAGCAATGGAGCCAATGGGATCGTCCCACTTCAGGTTCTGAGAGATGGTGGTGCCCAGGAACCTGAATGACTCCACTGCTGCCACAGTGCTGTTCATGATGGTGAGAGGGGGGAGAGCAGGGGGGTTTCTCCTGAAGTCCACAATCGTCTCCACTGTTTTAAGCGTGTTGAGCTCCAAGTTGTTATGACTGCACCAGACAGCCAGCTGCTCAGCCTCCTGTCTGTACGCAGACTCATCACCATCCTGGATGAGGCCAATGAGTGTGGTGTCGTCTGCGAACTTCAGAAGTCTGACAGAAGGGTCCTGGGCAGTGCAGTCATTTGTGTACAGGGAGAAGAGCAGTGGGGAGAGAACACACCCCTGGGGGGCGCCAGTGCTGATTGTGCGGGTGCTGGATGTGAGTTTCCCCATTCTCACTAACTGCTGCCTGTCTGTCAGAAAGCTGGTGATCCACTGACAGATAGAGCCAGGAACAGATAGCTGGGTTAACTTTGTCTGGAGCAGTGATGGGATGATGGTGTTGAAAGCGGAGCTGAAGTCACAGACAGGATCCTCACATAGGTCCCTGGTCTATCCAGATGTTTCAGGACAAAATGCAGCCCCATGTTAACTGCATCCTCAACACACCTGTTTGCTCTGTAGGCAAACTGCAGGGGGTCCAGTAAGGGTTCTGTGATGTCCTTCAGATAAGCCAGTACCAGTATCTCGAATGACTTCATGACCACAGATGTGAGAGCGACGGGTCTGTAGTCATTCAGTCCTGTGATTTTGGGTTTCTTTGGGATGGGGATTATGGTGGAGCACTTGAAACAGGAAGGAACTGTGCACAGCTCCAGTGATCTGTTGAAGATCTGAGAGAAGATGAAGGCCAGTTGAATAGCACAGCTTTTAAGACAGGCTGGGGAGATACCATCTGGGCCTGGTGCTTTTCTTGTCTTTTGTTTCCTAAAGACTCAGCACACATCCTCTTCACTGATCTGAAGTGCAGGAGGTGGGGTGACTGAAGGTGATAGGTGTTGTGTAGAGAGAATGTCAGAGTTGGTGTGAGGTGTAAAGTGCGTGTGGAAAAGACGCGAAATGTGAATCGGGTCAGATCCTTTGAAGTGCAAGTTCTGGAGGGATATGAACAGCTGTTTTCGTAAATATAGCTGTATTTTCGTACATAATGAATGCAGTAATAAAAACAACACCGTGTTTCCCTTATCTGTACCCTTCCTGGAGTTACTTTACATTGGGAACGCGATCTATTGCGTGTGCAAACCGACTGCCTGTGGCTGTGGATTGCTGAGTATAACGTTGTAAATAACATTAAGTTTCTTGGACAGACCGATCAGATTACTTTATTAACGTCAATTTATCATTAGGAGCGGCGGAAATTACTTTCCTATTGAATGTAGCAGCGTTTTGGACTTTCAAACACGTGGCGTCTCAGGACGTGCATTTAAAGTCTCTCCGTTTTTTTTTTAAATGTTACGGCGGACCAAGTTAAGATGATTGGCTTTGATCTTCTGTGTAAAATTCATGACGTTCTTTCATTTTAATTCATTTCCAACCTCCCGCTTCTGTTTTAATAGAACAGCTTTATGAATAACAGGATCTGTAATCCTCCAGTCAACATCGTTTTTTAATCTCGTTCTATTCTGACACCAGATGGTTTGTTGTCTTAAAAAGGGAACGCTGCTTTGTTTTACAATTGATGGTTTTTGTTTGATAACAGTGAACAGAGGGCGGATCCTGAATGTTGACTAACTTAACATGGTATTAAAGGGACTGTCTGACCAAGGATGGTGTCTCTCAAATCATCTTTAATATGCTAATAATCGGATTGTCATTGGCGTGTAGCTCATGTATTATAGAAGCTCATAGGATTCTCATACAACACTCACAGTGATGAACTCAATAAACGTCTCATCCAGATGTACTGTGTTTGTGTTGTTAGTGGCAGATGTGGGAGTCGCTGAGCTGCCGGACGCCGTGAACACGCTGGAGGAGAAGCTATCAGAGACGCAGCGCACACGCAGACATGCAGAGAAAGAAAACTATAACATTGAGGTGCTGCTTGCGGTGGACGACTCCGTCGTGCGTTTCCATGGCAAAGAACACGTGCAGAATTACGTCCTAACACTCATGAACATAGTAAGTGACTGATGCTGTAAACATCAGTACTGGTCATGCTACAGAGGCTTCTCATGCTACCGTTTATTGGTTTTCAATCGAAATAAGTTTGTAAAATGATGTGAAACTATTTATGAAAGAACGACTTGCAATGGATGAGATCATTGTGGAGAGGAACATTATTTTTTTACTTTATGTCCTTCAAAAGTGTGCATTCATGTCTCATCCATGTCTCACTTTCGCCTCCCCGTGTCTACTGTTGGAAAGGTGAATGGTTTTTAAACTCTTTCATTCTTTGATATCTCAGTTATTGGAGTTTAAATGGAGAGTGAATGGAGAC
This sequence comes from Triplophysa rosa, assembly GCF_024868665.1. NCBI lineage: Eukaryota > Metazoa > Chordata > Actinopteri > Cypriniformes > Nemacheilidae > Triplophysa > Triplophysa rosa. Next base: position 692,488 of record NC_079907.1, read on the forward strand.
ACTTGCTCAAGTCTCATCTGCGTCTCAGATGTTTCTCCTGAGGAAAAGAGTCATAAATCTGTCAAATGTGTCTGTCATTAGAGTTTCAGAAGAGATGTCAACAGTGTGTCAAACTGAGCTCAAACTGAGATCAAAAGTCAATCTCATCTCAATAATCTCAATATCAACTCAAACATTTCTCATCAGATTTACTCAAATCCAGATGATTTCACCTCGACAAGCTACATTCATTTACACCTCCAGACTCTTCATGCGTCTCAACAATCACACTCTCATCTGATTCTCTTATTTCAGGAACATCTGAGATGTAAATGAAACACAACTGAGATCTCCTGAGCTATGAAAGAGAAACATTTGAGCAATAAAAGCTCTGGGATTAGTGAAGAGAGAGAGAGAGAGAGAGAGAGGAATAAACCTGACGAATTCATGTTCCACCAGCTCCTGCCACCTTAATCTGCTTATGAAGAGAAAATCCCTCGAGTCAGGGAGCCGGTTTCACGGCGTAACTGTTACGGTCAGGAGGTCCGATCAGACACTGACCACCGTGATGGAGAACAGAGTTCACGGCTCCACAAACAATCGCATTCCCAAAAAGTCACCTCACGTCATTTCAAGCCCATATGGCTGAACACAGAATGACATCAGTCGGGTTTGGACTGCCATGAGGATGATTGAATGACGACACAATTTACATTTGCTTTAATGGTTTTTTATTTCGCTGACTAGTGGATTGGAACATCTGAGCATCTTTACTTTGTGTTTGATGAAATGATGAGATGTTTTAACCCTCGGCGTGTGTTTGAGACATTGCGTGTATACACAGACTGCTCACGTTTGTGGGTGTGGACTCACCGGAGAGGGATTTCTGAACGTCCGCTTCGTGTTGTTGATGGTATGGAGTGGTGGTTCAGCTTTTCTCTTGTGTTGGCGTGACGTTGAACCCGACCGGTGATGTTCAACACCTCCAGAAACAGCTGCACTTCTCATGACCAGAAAATCAACATGTGTTTGCAGTGAACCATGAAACTTCCAGCGTGTCTGTCAAAACGCTCATGGAACACGTTTGTCTTTTAAAGCTCAGGAGATCTAAGTTTAAGTCTCAACGCAAGATGTTTTGGAGAAGAAAAAAGAGACTGAAATGAAAGTGTAATTGTTGAGACACATGAAGAGGCTGGAGGTGTAAAGGAACGTAGCTTGTAGATTTGGGTAAATGTGATGAGAAATGTTTGAGTTCACATTGAGATCTTCAATCATATTGACTTTTGTTTGCAGACGAGACGAATCTGAGCTCAGTTTGACACATTGAAATCTCTACTCAAACTCTCATGACACACACATTTGTCAGATTTCTGACTCTTTTCTCAGAAAGAGAAATATCTGAGACGCAGATGAGACTAAAGCAAAAGTCATCAGTGGTTCTATCCTTTACAGAAATGTTTTTCAGATGTTTAGTCTGTGAGATGATAAACGAACAGAAAACGGGGCTCTCGTGAGGTCGCACCTCATAAAGAACAAAAACGTGTTTACAGATGCATGATTCTCACAGTGTTCATGTCTTCTTGAATCCTGAACCCGATCCTCAGAGATTCCACATGTGTGAAAACACGCTGACATCATTCCAGACAAGTGTCAGCACGGCAGGACGAGGATCGTGTCATCACAAACCAACACATAATAACAACCCGTCTACCACACCAGATGGAGAAGAGTTTCTGGTCTAACATCTCCTCCTGAATGATCTTAATGAAACCAAATCAACCTGCTTTACTTTCTTACAGCTCTTTCCGGTTTTTCTTTCGTTGACTTTTCTTCTGTTTGTTCCAGACACTCTTAAAGGGACAGTTCACCCGAAAGCGAAGATTCTGTCATTTACTCGCTCTCTTGTCACTTCAAACCTCTATGAGCTTTTGTTCTTCTGCAGAAAAGCACAAAAGAAAATATTTTGGTAGACGAACAGCACTGGACCCCAATGCAAGTGAATGGGGTCCATTCTTCAAAATATCTTCTTTTGTGTTCTGCAGAAGGAAGGAAGGAAGTCACACAGGCTTGAAATGACAAGAGGTTGAGGTGAACTGTACCTTTAAAAGTAAATTAAGAATAAAAATGTTTTTTTTTTGCTCTCTGGCCGCAGATGCATCACAAAGAGGAAGTGATGTTCGAGTTTAACCACAACACATCTGTAAACTCCACGACCCCATTTTGTCATTCAATCCTCCTGATTAATGGAAAAGTCTCTTGTTTTTGGCTGTGTGTGTCAGACGGAGCAGGACTGTGGGCTTGTGCAGACGGTTCACGTTCAGATTCATGTGCTGCAGAGTTTTCTTTCAATTCCACACAAGAGCCTCATTAACTGTGTGAGCGTGTGTGTGTTATACATCAGCCTACCGTCCAGACTCATTTTTAGTCGCTCAGATGTTTTTGGCTTTGCATAATAACAAACTTTGGCAGATGTTTGAAGAAGACTTTGCACGTAATTACCACCAGAATCCAATGAATTTACAGTCAGATTATATTTTTTGTCTTCTGTCCCTTTACGGACATTAACCACGATCCATGACTTTACTAATAGTATTTATTGATTCTTTTTTATTGTGTTTTGTTGTGATAATATTGTTATTGTGAGTTCTTTGGGCCGTGATGTGTAAGGATTGAACATCAGCTCAGTGTCTTTTTTACGTCTGTAATATGATGTTTCTGTGTGGACACGTCTGATTGGCCGGTGGATTGTGGGTGTGTCCGGTGGTGTTTCTCCTCACAGCTCTTGGTGTTTTATTCTCTGTTTTACACGTCACACACCTGCAGGATTTCATTTGGAGAAACGTCGACACATGCCAGCGTTTTCACAATCTCAGACTCACTCCGTCCTGTGCTTTCCTACACACAAACATGGGTTTTATTGTATATTCTACATCTGTAGTGTTTCTGTTCACAATGCAGCAGGTTAAAGACGTTGAATGGATTTCCTGTCGGTCGAGGTTGAATCAGAATTTTGTTGTTTTTGACTTGTTGTTTTCTGTTGTGTGTGTCACAGGTAGATGAAATCTATCATGATGAATCTCTGGGAACAAACATCAACATTGTTCTGGTCCGGATGATACTGGTGGGTTATCGTCAGGTGAGCGAGCACTTCAAATCCTTCTGAAGAGTGACAGAGACACACGACATATTAAAAGTCCATAGATGGATTTTTTATAGAGTGTCAGGAGTTAAAAGTTTCTAATAGACGTCCAGCAGAGATCAGACTGTGAACATCAGACGTTCAGTCTGCTTTATTCTGATCAACATCTGCTCACTGATATTTATGATATTAAAACTCGTTGAGATATACAGTGACATTCTTCAAAGATGATCTCACAGGAAACACTGTAGTGTGTGTATTCTGTAGTGTGTGTGTGTGTGTGTGTCACACAGTTAAAGGGATAGTGCACCCAAAAATGAAAATTCCGTCATCATTTACTCACGCTCATGAAATTTCATACCTGTGTAAATTACTTTGTTCCGATGAACACGGAGAAAGATATTTGGAAGAATGTGAGCCATTTTCAGTTCAGGGACATCATTGACTACCATAGTAGGAAGAATGAAATGATAGTCAAAGGAGCCCGACAACTCTTTGTTTTCCTAAATTCTTCAAAATAGCTCATTATGTGTTCAACAGAACAAAAAATACAATATTTTTTTCCTACTATGGTAGTGGATGATGTCCCAGAACTGAAAATGGCTCACATTCTTCCAAATATCTTCTCTGTGTTCATTGGAACAAAGAAAGTTATACAGGTTTGAAACAACCTGAGGGTGAGTAAGTGATGACAGATTTTTCATTTTTGGATGAACTGTCCCTTTAAAAGATTCTACGTTAAAGGCAGGGTAATCGTTTCTAAAAAATTGTTGTTGTTATTATAAATTTGGAAATTAGACAATGTTTTTCTCCAACGTCTCTCAGCCGGAACGCCTTCCGCTGGAAAGTCTTTATGATATTTATGCGGGTCCCAGCTCCTGCCTGACATTTATACTTATTTTCACACTTAAAATCCACAGAACCTTTGCTTTAAGTAATAAGACATAGCTTTTTCCACAGTCTTTCTAATGCCCACTTGCTCTCTTCCCTCCGTCAACATGAGTGGACACGCCCCTTACTGCTGATTGGCTACCTTTGGTCATGGCAGTTCATGGACCCTCTCAATAGTAAAGATATTAATATTAACAAGATGCGTCACTGCCATTGAAATGAATGCGGAGGAACGCAACGCTCAATATGGCCGCCCTACACATGCTTAGCATCTACAGCAAAATGAAAAAGAATGTTTTTTAAGCGCAGTTTTATCATAGGAAACAAACGTTATGGGACAGTTAACGTCATTTTTATATGTTGTTTTTAAAAATGTCGTTTGATTGGGATTTTAGCCGCCGATTGTAGAAATATCAGATGTGTCAGTTGTAATGATTGATGGTTGTGCCGGTCCGGTTGTCCGGGGTCTCGTGTGTTTAGTCTGGAGCTCAACACAAAGTCACAAACACAGTCTGTCAGCATCACATCTGGTCACGTGGGCTGTTCTGGGAGTATATCCTGATAAACAACCGACTCCATGTCCTTAAAATACACACAGGACGTCCTCTCTGCTCTTTCATGACTCATCAGGTCTCAGATGTTCTCATAAAGAGAAAGAAAAATAGACACACATTTGTTGTGAATTGTTGACATGAAGTAAGAGGATAAAGCCACATATAGCTCACATCATTTGGTTTCGGGAAAGTTTGATGAGAAATCGTGAGTTTATATTGAGATCTGGTTTTGCTTCAGGGTCCAGAAGCTGAGGGTCTAAACTCAACCAGTCTGGACTCAACAGTCATAATGTTTGTGTGTGTGTGTGTGTGTGTGTGTTAGTCTGTGAGTCTGATTGAACGCGGGAATCCGTCTCGGAGTCTGGAGCAGGTGTGTCGCTGGGCAAACAGTCAGCAGAAACTGGACCCCGATCACGCCGAACATCACGATCACGCCATCTTCCTCACCAGGCAAGATTTTGGTCCCGCAGGTATGCAAGGTACTGTGTCTCTCTCGATCGAGGCTGTGCAGAGTAAGTGCTTCACACTAATTCTCTTCTGACGGTTGGCATCATGACACCGGGACACCACGTGAACCGGACAGTGACGCCAACCCGTAACAACCAAAAATACTCTTTTACCGCCGTGTTGCGAAGGAGAGTTTTTGGCATGTAGAAGAAAAATGTTGGTAGTTTAGTATTTTTGGTAGCTGCGACATCCCATCATCCATTTAGTGTACTAATATTCTTAGTTATTTCTCTCATGTTTGAATTGTTTTTTTTGCATGCTTTTAAAACTACGTAGGTTTATAAACACAAATAGTTTGTAAATTATTCGTTTAAATCAATTTAAACTGTGGCCTTTATTCGGGGTAGATTTCATTTGTGATGAATGCGGTGAGGGCTGTGATTGACAGGCGTACAGTCAGGGTGTACTGTACATTTACATTTTTTTATTTCTGACAAATGAATTCAATGATGTCTAACCAAAACATTTCCAATAGAAACATTATTAAACAGAACGTATGTTATTTTCCTCACAGCCTCAATTTTGTTTCAAATGAAATCTTTCTTCTGATAAAGTGCACAACTGAATAAAATACAACTTATACAAGAGATGAAGTGCATGTCGAAGTATAATAAGCGTTTGTGTTTTTCTGTGCTTATGTAATTTAAAAACCTTTAAAGAAATATAACGTTTGATGAAGTTGTTGTCCCATTACAAGTGTTCCATTAGCGTTTTTGGGACGAGTGTAATAAAAAAGACAGAATGAATGAAGGTCACGTCCTTGTTTGACGTCCACCCCGATCTTCACCCCCGATGCTCACTGAGACGTGACCTCTTGTCTTTGAAGTCCTGAGACTCTCTTCTGATGGATGTTGTAGGTTTTAAGATGTTTGTGTGAAGTTTAAAAGACGATCATGTATACCTGTTTCCTCTGCTGTTACTATGACTGCGGGTTGTGTTGTGCTCATAACATGGCAGTGGGTGCGTCCCGCAGTATTCAAACCTCAACCTTTTGCCCCCGTGAGCAAACATCACGCACTCGTTTCAACATTTAACCCTCAGGCCAAATATAGACGCACGCTTTCAAAAACATACATGTGAACGCGTTTGGGAAATGTGCACGTTGAGTTGTTTTTCGTACAGTAACAGAGTTGAACTTTTGCATTGAACATTTGTGTAAAACTTTAGTTTGTGTAGAAACTGAATGGCATTGTTAACCTGTCGTTCCATCACACTGTTGAATCATTATTTTCTGAGTGTCATTAACCTGAGTGTGAAATGATGTGGTAACAGGGCTGAAGCTCTGTTGTTGTACTGTCTTAATCTGTTTGTCACTTGTCGATTGTGGGACAGATTTAGTACACAGTATTATCTTTACATGACTTCCGCTTTTACACAACATCGCTTTTGCTGAATAATGCAAAGCTCACATCGACTTGAGTTTTATTTATCTGAGGTCAGCAGCGCTAGCTTGCTTTCTGACACAAACACCGCCTGCTTGCCTAAATATGTGTTTGACTTTCTGATCTTGTTAGGTAAAATATTCAATAACCTTCAGCATCCTTTATGGCTCATAGAAAGTGAAAATATCAGAAATGTGATGGAGGGATGCTGGACCGGCTGACTTGTTTTTGGTGCTTTAACAAAAGCACAGCGCTTCATAACTGCTAATATATCACATCTAAGGTGAAAGCTGGTCTGGATTGCTGGTTTAGAAGACTAGCCTAAACCAGCCCGGAACAGCAAACCACCTTAGAGAGTTTAAGTTTGTTTGTTTCAAGAGGGAAGCTTCTGCATCTTCTGCTTTTCATCTGCATGCCAAAGACTGTCCGTTTCATTCGCATGAATGATTGAGATGAGTCTGGACTGGGCTTTAAGCTGTGCTCGAGCGCTGCACATCTCTTGATCGAGTGGACTTCTCTGTTTGTGTTGTGTTGTGTTGTGTTGTGTTGTGTTGTGTTGTGTTGTGTTGTTATGTTTGTGTGTCTCAGGAGCGTCTCTGTATTGTGTGGGATTGATTTTAACAGTTGCTTGTGCTCCTGACGGAGACTCAGAGCTATAAAAATATAAACTAAACAGCACATGTACACATCTGGTCTTTGTTGAAATCAGTTTCAGAAAATTCCCCTATAAGAATGAATCTTGACCATCAGGGAAAAATACTGTAGTATGCTATTGTATTTACTCTGGTAAACTGTAGTATAGTGGTTTTGAAACTTCCTATTGTAAAAATGTGACCCTGGAGCACAAAACCAGTTTTAAGTAGCATGGCAATATTTGTGGCAATAGCCAAGAATACATTGTATGGGTCAAAATTATCCATTTTTATTTTATGCCAAAAATCATTAGGATATTAAGTAAAGATCATAGATATAAAAACTAGATGCCGCATTAGCATCTGTTTCTATGGGCCGCTATACGTAGGTCGTCCGCCATATTGGAACGGTGCGACTGTGTATGATTATGAAAACATATTTATTGTTGTGTAAACTCAAACATTATATCTGCTACACTAACACATTACAACAATGAAAGGTTATCCCATTTTGTGGGAATTTAAATCCCCGTGGCTTTCCCAGCCATGGCTGCACAGCGCAGTGTTGGGCCATTCTTGCAAACTGTGAGTGACGTCAGTGGACTGTTCCAAGATGGCGGACACGTCTACGTGCATGGAGCGCATGAATGCGGCATCTAGTTATATACAGTATATCGATGGTAAAAATCATGTTCCATGAAGATATTTTGTAAATTTCCTACCGAAAATATTTTTGTGAGTTGATGGAGCAAAATCGCTAACAAAAATGGACAGAAACGCCTACAAACATCACTCGCTGCTGTCGCTCTTTAGGTATGACCCGCTCAAGTTTGGTATGTATGTAAAGCTTTCGGGTTCATCTCCTCTCCACGACGGCATTACAGCGGTAAGCCAATAGAGTTAGCAACGGCCTGCTACAGCGCCTCTGATTAACAACTTTAAAGGCCATTTTCTCAATATTTTGATTTTTTTGCACCCTCACAGTGCCAAAAATAGTTTTAAAAAGGGTTTTAAATAGTTGTATATACAGTATTTACTACAGTTGATAACTTTACTATAGTTAGTACTACAGAACTAATGTCTGCAATGTACTACAGCTTTCATCATGTGGGATGGTTTTATTTTGTTAAAAGTGTAGTATTTTTTGTTGTTTTGTTGTTTTATTCATATTTTGAATTAGATTTATTTTTATTTTTGAAGTTCATGTTAATTTTAGTTCATTTAGAGTTCATTTTAACTTTCATTTATTTATAATTGTTTCATTTATTTTCAATTACTTATTTAAGTTTATTGCTAAGGCGACATTTTTATCAACAACATGATGGTTTAGTTTGTTTAAAATGAAAATGATTCAATTTATAATTCCTCTTATAAAGAATAATTTAAGAGCACATGAAATTACAGTTTTTTTGTGATATGTTCATCACGACACACATCCATTTTCTCACGTAGGGCCGTACACAAAATTTTTTCTGTGGTGTGTGTCAAAATTTGTGAAATTATTGACTAAACGCAACATTGCAATATCAAAATAAGTGAGGTGGCCAATCAGATGAAAGGAGGCGGGAGTTACTGGTTACAGAGCCGAGCACTGACCAATCAAATCAAAGAAGACGGAGCTACTGTCACGTCTTCAGCTGTAGTTCAGCAAGACGCTTCGGTATTAAAGTTGAAAGAGTGCTGTACAACACACGACATACTGTAAGTGACTAAAAACATTCAATAATTAACAACTGTTTAGTGTTTAACGGTAAAAATGTTGAACTTCTGACAGTATTCACTGATGCAAATGACAAAATGCTGATTTAGATTAAATATATGTAATTTACGTGATTCGTGTAATTTATAATTATCTGTCGATTCAGAGTTTTATTTGGGATAAGGTGAAGAATAATTGTGTGTGCATATTGTAAAGTAATTTAATGGTTATCAAGTAAATACATTAATTAAAAAAATGAATAAAAATAAAACATCCTCAAGGGCTGTGTGGCTTTAAAAGGGTGTTTATAGGTTGTGGTTGAAATAAAATAAGAATGATTTTTAAAATTAAAATTTTTGCAAATAGTTAAATGCATTGAACAATAAATTCCACAACCTTTGTATGGTCTGTGCTCAAAATTTAAAGGGACAGTTCACCTAAAATTGGAAGTAAAGAAATCATCAAATGTTTTGACAATCACAACACACTTGTCATGCGAGGTTCATGTGTTATTGTTTTTATGACATCCCTACATCCCAAGCTCAGCTTCAACTAATAGAATTGTGTGTGTTAGGTTTAAAGTGTGCGTGCAAATAATCAAACATTGACAATAGTCGATTGTATTGGGGACACAGGGGACCCCCAAATTAAATTCTGCTTGGGGCCCCCGTAAAGGCTTGGGCCGGCCCTGATGGTGTCTTTTAGTAGAAAGATGTTTCTAGAAGTCCCAGTCGTTCCTTGTACAGTAGTATAACATTTTTGATCTGATGTAGTTGAAAGCTCTCAGTGTGCAGCGTAAAGTGCTTGCGTCAAGAAGATTTGAGTTCACCTTTGACGTCTCACCTTGTGTCACATTCCAGCCCATCATCGTTTCACTTTGATCTCTGTTGCCCAGGTTACGCGCCGGTAACGGGCATGTGTCACCCGCTGAGGAGCTGCACGCTCAACCATGAAGACGGCTTTTCATCTGCGTTTGTGGTGGCGCACGAGACCGGACACGTGTGAGTTTATCCTGCTTCTCCTTCTGTGCGGCAACCATTGTCAACTTTATTTTGCTTACTTTGTCTTTCTCTTGAAAGGGTATTTCTACTAAAGATTGTAATGTAATCCTTAAAGCTATTTCACAACAAGTTCAAGCTGTAGAACATTTTATTAGGAAGCATATTGGGAGATGTTTCATGTTGGTTATGGGAACGTTGGCTGAACGTCTGACGCATAAGACACACCGCGATCTCGAAGCGCTTCAGGAGTTTTTGAGCATTTTCACACCCTTAACATGACACTGAACAAAACAATCTGTGATTACTACGTTTCCCAGCATTCAACACGTGATGTGATAACATATACATGATAAAGACTGTGGTGTACAACAGCGCCCCCTGTAGGTGGGACATCCTGAGATGTCATTCTTACACTTTTCAAAGATGGTTTTAGTTTTTCTACACCGTGAGGTCAAACTCTTCCTCCCTAACTCATCTCTGTTATTCTTTACTGTGGTCTCGTTCTTCATACACAACATCTACAGGATTCATCCGTCTTTCACTTCATTTAAAATGGTATTTTGTCAGTTTTATGTAGTCGAAGTCAAGCTACTTGATAGCTAAAAAGCGTGGGTTTTTAGTGTCCGGGTGTTCTGTGGTTCAGTTGTGTAATTGTTTGTTGTTGTTTGGCTCAGGTTGGGTATGGAACATGACGGTCAGGGGAACCGGTGTTCTGATGAGACCAGTATGGGCAGTATTATGGCTCCACTGGTTCAGGCAGCTTTCCACAGATATCACTGGTCACGCTGCAGTAAACAAGAGCTCAACAGATACATCCAGTGAGACATCCAAAACAACAACACGAATAGACGGAGAGATGCGAATGTGAATTGCAGTGTTGAGTTTCTCTTTCAGCTCGTACGACTGTCTGCTGGACGATCCGTTCGAGTTGAAATGGCCCAAACTCACAGAGCTTCCAGGGATAAATTACTCCATGGATGAGCAGTGTCGCTTCGACTTCGGCGTGGGATATAAGATGTGCACAGCTGTGAGTCTTCTGTTCTGTATACGTCTATATCTGATGGGCAGCATATGAGAGCTTTTAGTGTCAGATCTGACATGTGTAAAGTCTATTTGGATGCCATCGTAAAATCAAAACTGTCATGGTAGAAATCACTGGACAGCTTCTGTCTAGCGAACATCATTGACTGAATATGTTTGTGTTTTGTGTCCAGTTCCGCACGTTCGACCCGTGTAAACAGCTGTGGTGCAGTCATCCTGATAATCAATACTTCTGTAAGACAAAGAAAGGTCCTCCGGTGGACGGGACAGAATGTGCTCCGGGCAAAGTGAGTCCCGTCGCGCTTAAAGGGCTTTCTGAGATGTCCCTGTGTAGCAGGAAGAGCACTTTTCTCTCGCAGAAGATTTCGTGGGTTATGAAAGTGACAGAAGGTCATGTCTGAGGTCATCGTCATAGAGTTTCTCGCGACTGTATTTCGTTTATTTAGAGCAAAACCTCGAGACAATAATTGGCTTAACTGAAAAGAATCGAGTCAGATGACTGAACAAAAGCTTTTATAATTAAATTGATAAAATTGTCGAATTAATTAAAGTGGACAAGGTGTAAAATTCAACACATCACGTGCAAAAAATGTAAATGTTTGAAGTAAAAAATGACCATATAAAACAGCTTCAGTTTAAAAGCAGCAGAACAATGAACATTATAACATGTGAATATAATTAATTCATATATAATACATATAATTGTTGGAATAAATGGACAAAAATGGGGAGCAGTTTTTGGGAGAACTATTCCTTTAAACTATAAAGTAATGTGGTATCATAATCAGATTAATTTCTCTTTATATAAAATAATGTTCCCCATAAAGCTGATGTTTATATCAAAATATCATTGCATGTCAGTGATTTTCATCTAAATTGTTGTTTTGAATTGGATTTAATAAATCAATTTGATACAATTTGATTTATCGTTTGAACCGTCGGTTTAAAAGTTTGATTTATAATTAAGTTTGGAAAAAACTTCCAAAGCATTGAGTCGCTTTGCAAAATAAAACCGTTAAATTGATAAAAATATTGTAGGAAAATATAAGATTTGTTTTTGAGTAAAAACCCCGGATCTATATAATGAGTGGATTGCTCATGACGTCTTTCCACTGAAGCTGCCGCGCCGCCATGTTGGTATGCCCAAACGTATTACATTAATAGGGAGTTATCACATATTAGTGATAAACCAGTCACTTACAAGTCCCCGTTTTTATAAATGAAGTCTCACAGTACATTCTTACAACGCAAATGTCTTCAGCGGGTAAATGGTTCATCATTTAAAGTCGGGAGTGTTCCCGTCTTATTAGCTTATTAGTGAGTTACGTTCATTTTCATTTCAGTACGTTAGCGGACATATCAGTTCAGCAGACTAAGACCCGATTCACATTTCCTGTCTTTACCGCGTGCATATTCGTTATTTTAAATGTAGACGCGTGACAGGCGTGCGCAAATAGGGGGCGACGCGGTTGCGACGTGCATGCGGTGCAGTGGCCGTCGGCGCCGCATCGAGATGGAAATAGTTAAACTTTTCAGAGTGCCGCGCTCGCACCGCGTTTTCTGCACAGTTTTAGAGGCGAAATGTGAATCGGGCCTAACAAGACACCTCCACATATGACAAATGTGCTTATTCTGAAGTCTTAATACAGATAAATACAGGCTGTATATGTTCTTTAAGTCATGAAGCTTTATTTCTAAACATTTACACGTGCCAGTACAACACATTTCTACAGTTCTACACATTGATTTCTTTACCACGCTACTCTGCCCAAAATAAACATAAACATTGGAAAAACATCAGAAGTAACAATTCATTTAAACATATACGTGAAATTAAAACGTATGGTGTGCATAATAAGCTGAAAAACGGGTTGTTTCAGATGGTCGTGTTGACTGTAAGTCAATGGCGCTCTCTGTCAGTTGGGCATACCAAGATGGCGGCGCGATCGCTTCCTGCCGTTGGTTTAGCGTTGTCTCATTTCCATAGATCAGTGGGTAAAACCCCTGTAAGTTACACTGAAGTTCTCAGAGACTGAGACAGAAGAGAAATTTCCATCGGCTCCAGAAACATTGTGTTCTTCATCATTACACATCATTGACACTGTTCTCTCTCGCCTTTACCATCACAAACCTGCAGCGATGAAGTGTGAAGCACTACAAGCACTTCATCCACGTTAGGTTTAGTTCAAGTACTACTGCAGCTCATGCACGTGTTGTGTGCGTGTGTGCGTGTGTGTGTGTGTGTGTGTGTGTGTGTGTGTGTGTGTGTGTGTGTGTGTGTGTGTGTCAGTGGTGTTTTAAGGGTCACTGCATCTGGAGGTCGTCTCATCAGCCGTACGGTCATGACGGAGGTTGGAGTTCATGGGGAAAGTTGGGCTCGTGTTCTCGCACCTGCGGTGGAGGCGTCCGCTCACGCAGTCGGCAGTGTAATAACCCCGCGTGAGTCCCGTGTGTGTTCAAGCTCCGTCCGTCTGTGAGCTCGTGAGTGACTGAACTGCTCACGATCGTCTCGTGTGTGTCTCTGCAGTCCGGCGTACGGAGGTCGTGATTGTCCCGGCTCAACGTTTGATTATCAGATGTGTAACGCTGAAGACTGCCCCGGTCCGTATGAAGACTTCAGAGCTCAGCAGTGCATCCAGAGGAGCAACAAATACTACAATAACATCAAACACACCTGGCTTCCATATGAACATCCTGACGGTAACGTCAAACTCTCCCGGTTTCTCATCTGCGTCTCAGATAGTTCTCCGTCAGTAGAGTTTCAGTAGAGACGTCAACACTGTGTCAAACTGAGCTGAGATTCCTCTCGTCTGCGATCAAAAGTCAATCTTATCTCAATAATCTCAGTATCAACTCACACATTTCTCATCATCAAATTTACTCAACTCCAGATGATTTTATCTCTACAATCACCTCCAGACTCTTCGTGTGTTCACACAATCCCACTCTCATCTGATTCTCTTATTTCAGGAGGAACATCTGAGATGTAAATGAAACACACTGAGATCTCTGCATGTTTCCTCTGGTCTGGTTTCATGCGTGAGCGTGATGTCCGGTGAAGTTGAGTTCTGTGCAGATGTGGTCAGATAAACCTCTGGACTCAGTTTGACGCTGAAGTCACAGGAACTCAATGTTCTTGGCAGAACAGGAGAGAGAAAATAAAGATTGAAAGAAATGTGTTTAAACATGATGCACCGTCTCACTGTAACGTTAGTCAAATCATTTCGTCAGATTCTATCTTTGATGTCAGATGGTACAGTAGAGATGAATGGTCCGGTGACAGAAATCTGTCATTAACTCAGAATGTAGAAAATTCTGTTCTGGGATCTTTACCGCAGTAAACGCACAGTGAACATATTTCTCTCTCTCTTTGTGTTTTACTCAAAGTCATGATGGTGATGTCTAAAGGCTCGTGTGTGTCTGTGTGTTTGTGTGTGTCAGAGGCTCATAAGTGTGAGATGAGTTGCCGCTCTAAAGAGACAGATGAGGTTGTGTTCATGAATCAGGTGATGCACGACGGGACACGCTGCAGTTATTCTGACCTCTTCAGTGTGTGTGCACGAGGAGAATGTCTGGTGAGAAACACACGTGCACACACGCAAACACGCACATCACACACACACACACATACGCACACAAACATGGACGCACACACACAACACACATGCACACAACACACAACACACATGCACACACACACAACCATGCACATCACACACGCACACACATACGCACACAAACACGTACGCACACAAAGACGGACGCACACACACAACACCCATGCACACAACACACACAATGCACACACACACACGCGCACAACACACATGCACACGCGCACACACGCGCACACACACACGCACACACACAACACACATGCACACACACAACACACGCACACGAACACACATGTTGGGTTTCCATGTTTTATGGGGACATTCCATAGACACAATGGTTTTTATACTGTACAAACTGTATCTCATATTCCCTACCCCTAACAATCACACACAACTGTCTGCTCTTTTACATTTTCACAAAAGTTCATTCTGTATGATTTATAAGCTTGTTTCCTCATGGGGACCAAAACATGTCCCCACAAGGACAAGGGTTTTGGATATTGCCATCTTTGTGGGGACATTTTGTCCCCGTACCGTAGGGTTTACCCTTCCCACACACACAAGCTATTCAAAGATACTAACTCAAATCCTGAAAGAAAACTTTGAAACTTGAAAAATGTACGTGATTAGCGGTTGATAGTTAGTCAAATATAACTATTTGTTTGGTCAAATTTACTTCTGGAGTCAATTTTGTTTTATAAATCACAGCTAAATAAACACAAACACAGTGGATGTGTGTGTATGTGTGTGATTTGTAGAGAAAGGTTTACACAGAGTCATGAACACACTGACATGAATATGAATGATATATATATTGTGTGTGTGTGTGTGTCAGAACGTAGGTTGTGATAAGGAGGTTGGCTCTTATAAACAAGAAGATAAATGCGGTGTTTGTGAAGGGGATAATTCACACTGTCGCACCGTCAAACTCATGCTCACCAAAACACCCAAGAAGACAGGTAAACAAACCAAAACCTTCAATCTCACAAACACACATTTCCTTCACCGTGGAAGAGTTCGTTTGTCTGTCCTGACGCGTGAACGGTGACACACAAACAGATGTGAGAAGCAGCAGACCAGCTGTTCTGAAAATCAATCCTGGTTTTACTATAGTGACAGCCTAGAATATGATTCTGATTATAAAACTTTCCTTTATTTGAGAAATGTTTAAGTCGCCTTGCGTGACATGATGACGTTTGTTGTGAGTTGTGTTCATCTGATATGATGTCTTTGTGTACGTGTGTGTTTGTCAGGATTGTTGAAAATGTTTGACATTCCTGTGGGAGCGCGGCACATCGTGATCGAAGAGAATGACACGTCCCCGCACATGATCGGTGAGTTCATACTCGTGGATTCAGTGACAAGAGTTTAGTGGAGATCAGATCAGACTTCATGTCTCAGTGAGAGTCGTCCGATCACGTGAAAATTGAGCTCAAATCAGCTCGTGTTGAGAAGTCCAACAACAGTTTGTGCAGTCAGACACACGTGAATTCAAATCTCCCAGAATTCATCTGTTCGGCCTGCACTGAAGATCATTATGATGTCATACATTTACGGCTGCCATCCCACTTAAACTCTTCATGTGTTATCGTGACCCTGCGTGTAATGTTGAATTAAACACACTCGACGCAGTGACATGCACACAAACACTTTTACACAAGAGGGATTTCAGTTCTGTTATTGTGTTTTCCACTCCGGTGCATCCTCAGGGGTCTCTATAGCAAACATTAGTATTCAGTTTAGTAGTTAAACTCCTAGATACTGTACCTGTTAGTGTTTTTAAATCACACCATAGTAAGTGCTAAATTCTACTATAGTATTCACTACACTAATATTACGCAATACTGCCGTGTACGTTAACACAATGTTGTGAGTACTGTAATACACTACAGTATACTTCCGTTTACTATAGTTAATGTCACTACAGTATTTACTACAGATTATCAGGTCACTAGAGTACATAACATTATAGTTAACATTAACAAAGTGTAGCGATTACTATAATATACTACAGAAGACTACAATTATCTACAGTTTAGTATAGTACATGTTGACATGTACTATGGTATTCAATGCATTTACCGTAGTACTGTATATATTTACAACATATTGTGATTAGTACTGTATACTGCCATTTACTATAAGTATACAACAGTATTTATTGCAGTTTATTTGGTCACTAGGGTTAATACTACAGAATACTATAGTAAACCTTAACACAGTGTATGAACTATTATAATATACTAAAGTTTACTACAGTTTACTATAGTAAATATTCAAGTACACTACAGTGTTTACTAGAGTTTATTAGGTATATATTGTGATTACTACAGTTTACTATAGTAAATATTCAAGTACACTACAGTGTTTATGACACAGAATACTAGACATGAACAAAGTGTAGTGATTACTATAATATACTATAGTTTACTATAGTACATGTTGAAATATACTATGGTATTCACTACATTTAATGTAGTATATATTAACAAAATATTGTGATTGCTAAAACACTCAAGTGTTTTGTCATGTGACATGTGGTGGAGCTCAGTTGCAGGCTGTTTTGTTTTTGATGTAGTCTTGTTTGTTTGGTTTTAACTGGTTGTTTGTTGTTTTTGGATTTAAAGCGCTTTGTGAAACAAGCGTGTGCTTCACAAATAAACAAATGAAATGCATTCGTGGAATTCTGATAAACCCTGTGTGAGAGACTTTTATTCTCGGCTGTAATTCTTCTGTGTGTTCATCAGCCGTTAAGAATCAGGTGACTGGCAGTTTCATCCTGAACGCTAAAGGTGAAGAAACACAATCTAAGAGTTTCATCGAGAACGGTCTGGAGTGGGACTATTCCCTGGCAAACCACAGAGAATCGCTGAAAACCAGCGGACCGCTTCATGAAGGCATCGTGGTTCTGGTGAGTGAGACACAGATGGGATGATGTTTGTGTTGTACGTCAGGTGTTCAGGTGAAGATGTGTGTGTGTGTGTGTGTGTGTGTGTGTGTGTGTGTGTGTGTGTGAGCAGGTGGTCCCGCAGGCGGAGGACACAAAGATCAGTTTGAGCTACAAATACATCATTCATGAAGATCTCCTGCCCGTCATCAACAACAACAACGTGCTGCTCTCTGAACTCGACACGTATGAGTGGGCACTGAAGAGCTGGTCACAGTGTTCCAAACCCTGCGGAGGAGGTGCGTGTGTGTGTGTGTGTGACGTGTGTTTGATCATGTGACGACAGGAGTGTCCGTGAGGAAAAGAAACATTTGCATAGACATCAATGAGATTAAATGGAGAGCGAATGGAAACGTAACTCTTTGCTTTAATCTGCGTCTCAGATGTTTCTCCTGAGAAAAGAGTCAGAAATCTGTCAAATGTGTGTGTCGTGAGAGTTTGAGAAGAGATGTCAACAGTGTGTCAAACTGAGCTCAGATGTGTCTCGTCTGCAATCAAAAGTCAATCTTATCTCAATAATCTCAATATCAACTCACACATTTCTCATCACATTGACTCGAATCCAGATGATTTCACCTCTCCAATCACCTCCAGACTCTTCGTGTGTCTCAGCAATCACACTCTCACTTGTTTCTCTTTTCATTTCTCCAAAGAGAAAATTGAGACTTAAATGAGACATAACTGAGATCTCCATCAGATCTCTTGAGCTATCTGATAACATCTGAGAATATCCAAATAACATTCTCCTCTGGTGTTGTTGTCAGGAGTTCAGTACACTAAATACGGCTGTCGGAGGAAAAGTGACGGACGTTTGGTTCCCAGGAACTTCTGTGAGGTCAACAAGAAGCCAAAACCCATCCGTAAACGCTGTAACACAAACAACTGCAGCCAACCCACGTGAGTCCATCAGATGATCTGCTGCCGTTCCTCGTTTATTCTCTCTCATGTGTTTGTAAACCTGCTTGGGACTCTTTCTTTAGCGGAACACAAGAGAAGATATTTCAAGAAATGTCTCAGTGGTTTTGTGTTCATATAATGGAAGTCAACGGGGTTCAGTGTTGTTTATGGTGACCCACGTGCCATGTTTCCCAGACGCGTCCTGGTCAGGATTTTGGGGAGGTCGCATTTGTCCACCGCATACGTCATCGAGGTTCCCACATTTCAGTGAAAAAAGCATCAATTGAACATTTATTTCTCTTATTCTTACCTTAAAAAAATAACGGTTGCTTTTCTGAAATTAAATCTGAAACAATAAACCACGATGAGGTATGCGGCGGACAAGCGTGACCTCCAGAGGACGCACCCGAGATCCTGACCAGGACGTGTCCGGGGAAAAATGGCATTCTTCAAAATATCTTCTTCTGTGTTCTGATGCAGAAACTCATGCAGGTTTGACATGACATGAGGAGGAATACATGATGACAGAAATGAACTGTCCCGCTGCGAAGCTAAAATCTGTAAAGATCAACAGCTCCGTTTTTCTCTGTGTGTGTGTGTGTGTGTGTGTGTGTGTGTGTGTTCAGGTGGGCTGTGGAGGAGTGGGGTCCGTGCAGTAAGTCCTGTGGGAAGTTGGGACATCAGACTCGTGTGGTTCAGTGTATGCAGCCGCTTCAGAACGGCACCAACAGAGCCGTGCACACGAAATACTGCACGAGTGAACGTCCTGAGAACCGCCGGACCTGTAACATCACCACCTGCCCGTCTCAATGGAGGACTGGAGCCTGGTCACAGGTGTGTGTTGATTACTCCATATATACTGTAAACAACACCAGACATTGAAATATCTGCCCGTCTGTGGACGTGTAAAAGACAGAAACCTGCATTAACACAGAAGGTGAGGTGATTCCTCTGCTTTTTTAAACACTTTAGGGTCAGAATCATCTGTTTGATAAATACAACACTGTTATCTAAATAGAACCTACAATTAAAGATATCTGTGCAAAAATCACCCTGGATGAGCTTTTGACTTATATTTATTTAGTTATGCAATCACACAAGCGCAATATCATAGCAGTGTTGATTTTCAAGTCATGTTGATTTTATACAACAGTTAATTAAATAAGAAATTAATTGTAAGATATATTTTATGGACAACATTGTCTGTTTTGCTGATTTTTCTACAAAAATATGACCTAGAAAGCCTCAGGAGAGGTGTTGCGCGTCTCTGAGGAACACACAGCTGGTTTCCTTTCTAAATGAATATGTTTCTTGCAGGAATCAATTGGGCGAGTCAATAAATCAGTGGCTCGTTCATTCATAAAGCATCCTGAAGGAATTCAGTGAATCTAATGAATTAATGACAGTTATCGCCACCTACTGGCAGCGTTTAATTCTTCAAAGAATTTGAACAGTATTAAAATAATAAAGTTAAATAATAACAATACTAATAAATTGGTGATGGTTTTCCCAATAAAAAAATGGCTTATTTACATTTACTTACCCTTATGTCGTTTCAAACTTGGATGACTATTTCTTTGGGGGAAAAGGAAGATATTTCTTAAGAATGTTAGTAACCCAACTGTTTTGGTCTTTAATTATAATAATTCAGCTTTTGAAAAGAACGAAATTATGGCCGTTTTAGCTTCTGAACATCTGAAGCTACTTTCTGTGTTGTCTTTTTATGGCTTTAAATAATATTTTCGCCCCAAAGTGATGTTTGATTAAGTTGCGATTAATTAGATTAATTAATCGCAACATCTTGTAATTAATTAGATTAAAAAGTTTAAACGCTTCACAGTTGTAATATTTATATATATATATATTTTATTAGTGTGTAGTGTATGTAAGTATTTATAAATTCATATACTGCTGTGGAAAAAATAAAGACACCCTTCTAAATATTAATTTAATCATCATTTCTAGATGTATTGTGCTCATTTCAGTCCAGTGTTTGTTGAATTTCAACCAAATCAAACCTCAGGAGTGACATAAAGTCATCCAGCAGACTGACAGCATGACAAGACACGTGACAACTGAGATCAGAATCCAGATTATCACATAAAACAATTGTTTTGAACTTTTCCTAAATACATGTAGAAATATGACAGTTGTTTTGCTTAAAAGTGAGTCTGAACTTGTTTTCTTGAGGTCTAAAAAAATACGGAGCATCTTTACTGTTATTTCTCACCTGTTTCTCCAGTTCTCATCAAAGCAATATTTTTACTTGAAATTTGGGAGAAATATTTTTAGGAGTTCAGAGAATGAAACAAAAATGATAATTTTACCTAAACAATGTTGTAAATTTAGAAAAAGTGAGAATAATTTTGAAACAATCTCGTATTTCTTTCCATGGCTGTATATGTGCACTTCTTACAAATCAATGTAACTATTTTGTTTGATTATTTTGTTTGATGTTTTCATTCTGTATTTTTTGTGAAAGCAATTAACATACATACATAACACCTAACCAGTTAAAAAGTTGATAACGCGCTTTACAATACGCTTGTTTTTGTTAACATTAGTAAATGCATGAACTAACCTGAACTAACGATGAGTAATATAGTGTAGCTGTTTATCTTTAATGAATGCTTGTTAACGCACAATTATTTATGTTAGTTCATGGTGCATTAACTAATGTTAACAGTTCCAACTTTTGTTTTTAAAATGTGTTGTTTATTGTTGGCTCTTGTTATCTAACACATCATCTAATTCTTAACAAAACAGCCTTTGAATGCCTTTGAGTGAAATTCTTGATTAAAGAATTCAAATAAATATCATTTTTATATCTAAAAAAGTCATTATTTGAGAAGCTGTAAATAAAGAGTTGTATTGATGTAAACATTGTGCGGGTGTGATGTGTTTACTGTAGTGTTCGGTGAGTTGTGGAGATGGGATTCGACAGCGTCAGGTGATCTGTAGAGCGGCAGACAGCAGTCCGGCTCGCTGTGACGGAGAGAAACCAGAATCTGTGTCCGTCTGTAAACTCTCACCCTGCACAGGTCTGAAGTCTCACATCATTCTCTAAAGTCATCTTTCAGCTGTACACTCACTTCCTGTTTGACGGGAAATGACTTCTGTTTTAGGGGAGTTTCCTGTTCCGACTGCTGAGACAGATTTACTGGACAATTTCACCGCAGATGGAGAGAAACTTCCAGAAAACACTGTGGATAAAATCTCCAGTAAGTGATTGATGGATGTTATTCGGCTCATGATTCTTCTGACAGGCACATTTGATTTTACAGGATTTAAGAGGGCTGTTTGACATCAGAGATGATCATAAGTGATCAACACATCTTTCATACTCGAGTTTTGTTTAAATCAATGAAAAAAATGATTCTGAAATTAAGTCTTAATATTTTGCACAATTTTCTGCCACCTAAATGCATTTATGTTTACAGACTTTTGATATTAATGAAAAACACTGATTAAGGCCGTGTTCAGACTTGACTTCTTTTTCGAAGCTGCTAGCGTCTGTTTGACATTATAATCCTGTGGAGTAAACCGTGTTTTCAAAAAACGTCCCGAGCGCTTTTCTAAACGCCAGCGCCGGCGTCTTTTTCTGCAGCTCAGAGCGTCTTTTGAGGTTGAAAAAACTTTTCAGAAAAAAAACGCCCTAAGTCAAGCTCCTTTTCACACCTAACCAATGACAGAGACCTGTCGTTTCCATAACGTGATTGGTCGAGGCGGCTCAAGCTCGAAAAAATTCAATGGTGGCCGAAACGCCCGTTGGAGCATAGTTTTGTATAAATGTAAGTTTAATTTTCACTTTCAACAACTTCTGATTGCATTTCTAGGGAGAAATTATGTAGTTTTTAAATATGTGATTAGTTGTTGCAAAGACGCTCTCTGTTTGTAATTCAAATAGACTTCCATCACGCTGCCTATCTGATTCTCGGGGCTGCCCTCGTGCACAGATGCTGATGAAGTCATGGCGTACGGCTGCTGTTTGTAACCAAATGCGGCCAGCATTTTTTTTTTACAAAAAAAGAACACATTATAATTTTACATTTTGTCCACACCGGATGCAGTGCGATGTTACAAACCCATGAAGAACAAGCAGGTTGTCATGTCGCGTCGCGTCCGGTGTAAGAAGATATGATTTTTTACAGATTTTTTTTAAAGGTAATTCACTAAATGACATCATCGCTCAGATTTTCATTGTGCTTTTTTCTGCGTTCATTTCACATTTCATCTGAAGAAGTTCTTTGCGTTAGACAAACTGTTTCCCCGAATAATAGATTGAAACAGAAAAGGCGATGTTTGTAGTAAATTATATGTGTATGTACTCCATATAATATTCCCGAGAACCAATAAGATTCCAAAAGATTTTCTGACCACCTCATTTTAAGATGTTGATTTGTTGTCGTTGTGTCTCAGATGAGCCGTGTCTGGGTGATAAATCCATCTTCTGTCAGATGGAGGTTTTGGCGCGGTACTGCTCTATCCCGGGCTATCACAAGCTGTGCTGCGAGTCCTGTAACAGGAAGTCAGGTGTCAGCACCGTTTCTCCAGACCTTCACCCTCCGTTCTCCTGGCTCCCAGATTTCACTTTCCCTTCTGTACCTCAGACGAGTCCCGCTCCCACACGACAGACGTCCGCCTCACCGGCCACAGCCGCTCCACTCCTCCACACCACTAAAGCAAGCGTCAGACGCACCCGGCCGGACCTCACTTCTGCCATCACGAGCCCTAAACCAGACGAGGCGTCTTCTCTCCGCGCACCCACCAATGCCTCATTTACACTCCAGAACTCAACCTCATCTCTACCTCCAGAGCTCGGTGGGAACAGCACATCACATCCCGCCCAGAACAGCACGGTGGACTCCGTCCCTACCAGCAGGAGAAACAGGGAGGATTCGGCGGCGGACGAGACGGACACGATGGACATGAACTCACCGGTCACATGATCACCAGACGGAGCAACAAATATTCTCTTTATCAGTAAAATCATCCAAAAAACAACATACATTTGCTCAAAGCATGGCTGAAGATGATCTCTAAATCCCTCTGCATTTAGAGCTGAAAAAAGAGCATGTGAAGTAAAACGGGAACAAATGTCCTCCTGGAGTAAATGCATGTTGTTTTAAGGATGTTTCGATATTTCTACTGGAACACAAAGTATGTTTTACATCCGTGACATCTCTCGTGTGGATGCAGAGCCGTGATTGGTTACCTCAGAAGTCTTTGATGTCATCTAGCCCTTCCACTGCACTTCCCACGATTCTCTGCTTTATATGGAATTAAATGAAACGGAAAACAATTGCAGGTGCTGTTATTTCAAAGGTGTCGGGGTTGACTGCGTCAGTATCGGTGTTGATTTTCAATCTGCTGTTTGGACTCGACGACAGATGTCACCCTCGTCACCTCTGTTTGTTCATTGTTTACGATGCTATGTAATGTTTGTTCTGTGGTGATGACAGAATTACCCATAATTCATGGCAACGATGGCGCTGTCATTACGTGTTGCTACACAAAACTACTTGAGCATTAGAAAGCAAGCAGTGGATTTGAGTTTGTCGCCTTCATGTTGATGGACATGTTGTTGGTTTGCATCAAATGAATCTAATGTGACGCATCTGTTCACCTGTGAAATGATAAGCACCTCTAATGCATGTCCTGCAGTGTTGTTGTTGTTGTTTTTTGTGTGTGTACGCTTTAAAAGTCAAAGAAAAAAGTTTTGATATTTTAATGTTTGAGTTTTTCAGGTGATGTATATAGTGTAAATAAATGTGAGGAGCGTCTGGTGGTCTGGATGAGGGTCCGCTCTCTCTCTCTCTCTCTTTGTGGTTTCATCTGATTTCTGTATTGTATAGTACTTGTATATACGTGAATGAGAGCTTTAAGTTTTAATATTTATTACATTAAGTTGTAGGAAGTTGAAATACAGGAAAATATACACATAAAAAAAAGAATTTGTTTTCTCTTTTTTTAACCTGTTTCTCAGACAGATTTCACCTCGTAATCTTCATTTCTTGACCGTTTTTGAAGTTTTTTTTGTCACTCTTGACATTCATTGAAGACAATATCTATATAAATAGGAATGCATATTTTTTCAAACACAATGACGGTGAATTTTAAATCATTTCATTACTTTGCTTTAAAGTGATTAAAAATAGAGTTTCTGCACTTTTCCTTGTCATGTTTTATTCCACCAAAAGATCAGTAAGGTAAGAAGGTGCCAAGCCATTCAGAGCTTTATAACCCATTAAAAGGACTTTTAAGTCGATTCTGCAGCGGAGTTTCATGTCACCTGTCAGACGTGTCGCCGGCCCTTTTCAAGTAAATGAAATGAAATGGACCCATGCTGTGTCATTTTATTTTTCTTTTCAATTCAAATGATTTGTGCGTGACCGCTGGTACACGCGGAGGGGTAGGAATAGGGCAGGCAAGTGCCTGGGGCCCCGCTTTTGAGGCGGACCCCGAGGGCTGACCATTGACCATACCTCTGAATAAAGTGCTTCACATTCATGAAGGCATACTTTAGAAAACGATCCTGATGCTACTTTTATTTTCATTTAAAACATTTTATTCTGCATGAACTCAAAGTCTTGCACAGAAGAGACAGACAGCACTCGTATAAAGTGCTTATCAGAGTCGAATGCAAAGAAATAAAAAATCCTTCCTGATATATAATGACTCAGCAGCAGATTGTGGCATGTGATAGAGGGATTTGGGCTTAGGATGTCCCTTTGAATAATACAATTTGTTAAACTTAACGCGAAAGGGATGATACAGGTATATTAAGTTAATAAATAATATAAACCTATTAAGACTCAAATAGAAAAGTGTCAAACAAAATAGATGCTAACCATAACTTTATAGATAGGAGCATTTCTTAATTTTCAATGCATTGGTAATATATGATCAATATTTGGGCAGTGCCATTTAAAGTTGTAAAAGTAAACATTTTGTTATATCACGTGTTTTGACTATACTTTTATTTGATCAGTGTGCAATTCTACTTTTAGGACAAATAAATATTCACAAAATCATTTCAGAAGGGCCTCACTGAATAATATGAATAATTAATAATATGAATAATTTTGCCTTGTGCCCCGCACGTATGTAGGTTCCCCTCTGGTTACACGTCTGTGCTGACGGAGCCATCCATGTATTTTTAACATACAATACACGTGTACCCTTTTTTAGTTTACATGTTGTTTTTAATGATAAAAGTCTTTTAATGTAAGATATTTAAACTGAAGCAATAGTTCCACTTTAGCACAATCTAATATACTTCTTTAGTTGGACGTCAGCACTACTTCAGCACAATTCAAGTACAAAACGAGTTGGTTCAATTAAGCAGAGTTTAGTATACCAAAAGTACAATCGCTGGGTATTTTTATTAAGTACACAAGTATGTCAATGGATTTGCAGTATACTTAACATGAAATAAACGTATTTCAAACACATTTGAGTGCATTTAGTTTTCATTAGGGCGTATTCTTAAAACTATTCTTTAACTTTGCTTAAGTACACTTCATGAAATGAACTTGAAGTATATACTCTTGTGTAGGGTGCATCAGTGGAGCAGCAGATGTTCAACATCACTCTTTACTCTGAAATACATCACACATCATTTCACGCCGGGATTTCAAAGTCACAGATACATTTATTTTGTATCGTCGTTGATGATCAGATGATGTCATCATCAGTTAGTTCATTGGTTGCTTGATATCATTTTTGTTTTGTTTTGATCAAGTCATTTCGAGGTGTATGTTGCGAGTCTTTGTTCCTATTTCATTCTGTCAACCGTGGCAGTGCAGTCTTCATCACGTTCTGCTCTTCTCCTGCGTCTGCGTCTGCGCAGTCAGGTGGTGACGCAGATGTTTGGTGAAGTCCAGCTGAGCTCGTGGAAGTGCTTTGTTCACCAGGGACTTCGGCAGCCATCCCTGACATCAGACACGAGAGAGACATTGAGCATTCCCCGCACACAAACACACTGCTGATCTGAGATCAGGATGTGGAGGATTGATCGCGTCTGGTACCTTGACGTCCATGTTGAGCAGCCAGATGAAGCGGCTCTTCCCGGAGTGATGCGGGAGCGCGTGCAGGATTATACAGGTGGGTCCGTCTTCAGCCCTACAAACAAACACCATCACACACTCGAACGCGACAACCATCAAACAACATTCATCCGTGAGTTTACCTGACAAAGCCCGGCTGAGGAGGCACAGACTCGAAGCGCGTCGCAGCTCCGCCCAAATAAACACGCGAGCCGCTCCTGGACGAATGTCTGACGCTCAAGAAGTCTCGCTGGCCAATGAGATTTCCTGCCGTTTCTGCCGACACTTCATGCGTGACCACGGTGTTCCTCCCCACCTGCTTCAGCACCTGTGAGATTAACATATCTGATGTTCATGACGTCAACACAGCAGCTGCTCTGGATGGCATGAAATGTGGGATGCTGTTCAGATTAAGGTCTCACAAACACGTTCATACGCCACATATCAAACTGGAATATTTGTAAATATAGAGAAATCTGTGCTGTAGACCCGGTCAACAAGTTAATGTCGTTGAGCTATAAAAGAGCACCTGTCAACGTCCAAATCCTTTACGAGCGGCAAGAGATTTCCAAAAACCTGCAGCACTCGGACACGCAAAAGTGCCTCAGTCTGCTCAGACCCTGACGTGGCGCTGACCACTTTTCCACGTCAAAGAGACGACGTTCAAATGTCACGAACAGACAATTTGGTTTAATCGTTTGTAAATATAATGTCATGTATGTTATTAAAAGACACGTTTATATTTCATTTGTCAAAAAACCTGTCGAAATGATTTGCTGCATCCGGGTTACCGTGTGTTATTAGTTTTGAGCGGTTGTTATCTAGGAATACCGAACCTGCAAAAGTCGCGACTGGCCAATCAGAAGCAAGCATTCCAACGAGCCGTGTATTAATATACTATAAGTACTTACTACATAAAGTACTGAAAACATGTTTCCTTACATGTGAAGGAAAATAAACCATAGTGACTTTGAAAGATGGAATAATGTATAAATTATAACAACAACCACCACAATAATCATAATAAACACAAACAGCAAAACTAATGCTAATATAGATGTATGTGTGTATAGAGGTGTATATTATAAAAAATATCAATATAAAAACGATTAGTTGCGATTAATCTAATCCAGAATAAAAATTTGTGTTTACATAATGTCTCCTGTGCATATTTATTTTGTATTTAGAAACACACACACAAACATGTATGTACATTTAGGAAATATTTAGATTTATCGATTTATATTTACCAATAATTAAAATGATAAATAAACATTTATTAATTTTTATGTTTTATATTTTTCTTAAATATATATATATATATATATGTGTGTATCATAGTCATTATAGTTTTGACTTTAGTTTCATTCATATTTTAAATGAGCTTTTATTTTTTTAGTTTCTATCTTAATTTAGTCTTATTTCAGTTTTTGTTTATTATTATAATTTTAGTGCTTTAAACATATTTCAGATTATTTTCGAGGCATCATTTCAATTTAAGTTTTTTCATTATTTTTATTTGATTTGATTTCAACGAACAGAAACATTTTCAAAATTGTAATTTAAGTAAACTAAAATAACCTTGATGTGTATGTGTTTATAAATACAAAATGAATATGCACATTACACAGACATACTTTATATTATGTGAACACGAACTTTAACTCTTTAATTAAAACACAAAAGTTGTGTGAGGTCAGTTTTATTATCTCTACAGCGTCTAGTCCCGATTTACAGTAAGCCCTTAACTTTATTTTGCGTTTTGCGCATATTTAGATGTGTATGAAGAGAGAATGTTAAACTAGTGATGCGTGTCTTACTCTGATGGATGTGATGCTGGGGTTCCAGCGATGCATCTCCTCCACTCTCAAGAAGAGAATCTCATAGAGTTCCTCAGGAGACGCGTCCAGCTCGGCCTCCAGACGGAAAACTTTCCGGTTACCCTTGAGCACTTTGCTGTAGATCACGTCTCCATTCTTCTGGAGAAAAATAACATTTTTCATTTAGTAAAGTGCGTTTGGCTCGCTGTAGTGAAGAGCATTTTAAATTTGACAATAACCTCAGCCAGGTCCAGTTTCCAGCCGTCTGTAGACTCCACGATCTCTAGAGCTTCATTTAGAGCTTCTTCACCTTGTCTCAGGTAAAACACGTCCTCATGTCCCACAGCGGCGCTCTGTGTCTCCACAGGGTCTGTCTCAAACGTGACGTTCTCAATAAACAGCTGTGTTCACCCCTCTGCTTCTTTTCTCATGTGTAATGTCACAATACAATCTATTCCCCATAGATGAAAATCTATATCTGTACATTTGTCATTTCATTCAGAAATGAGTCACATTATGGACTTGAATTTATGACTCCATACCAAACTTGTGAACATCATCAAAATTAAGTTACCTATAAAAGTTTTTGTCATAAGGTTTTTTGTGATAAAGTTTTTGGCTTAATTTAACTTGATAATATAAGTTAAAGGTGGGGTGTCCGCTTTCTCTTAGCCGTTGTTGATGTTCAAATCACCAAAACAGACACACCCCTACCCCCATCTGTCGCTTTGGTCAGCGCTCGGCTCCTCTAATGTCCGTCCTGTGCACCTTACTGCTGATGGGCTACAAGGTTGTTTGGTACTCGGCCCGACTTTGTCTAAACAAGCGTAATTCGGAAATCAAACACACTGCCTTTAAGGTAAACCTAATAAATATTAGTTGAAGTAACAAATTTGCTTTAAATCAATCTAATAGCTAGTATTTTTAAGTTACATTAACTCAAAATTTTAAAGCAGCCAGGTAACTTATTTTTTTCAAGTTGAAACAACTTCATTTTTACAGGGGTATCTCAATATACTGGAGCTGACAAAAATTGTGAAATGAACATTAGTGATTGTTGATCTCATGTTAACCTATATTTGGAGTCTGTGGGAGCCATTTTCAAAGATTACCAACAAAAATGTATATTTTTTCAATTCAATTCAATTTTATTATAGCGCTTTTCACAATGTGCATTGTTCCAAAGCAGCTTTACAGGAGCAAATAAGAAAAACACAGAAAGGTCAAACACAGCACAGTGCATGGTGTTTATAGACCAAGCAAGATCATTATAATAAATAATATCTAATATCTAATAAATAAATAAATAAATGAATAAATAAATAAATAAATGCAGTCTCCCGGTGAGCAAGCCAACACTGCACTGCTCTGCTGTGGCGAGGAACCCAAACTCCAATGATGAATAAATGGAGAAAAAAAAAACTCGGGAGAAACCAGACTCAGCAGGGAGGGCCAGATCTCCTCTGACGTGTCATAGCTGCACTCAGTGACCCCGACCAAAGCCACCGAGCAACGTCCACGAAGAACAGGGAGAGCCCACGAGCCGCAACCCAGGAAGCCCCACCCGCCGAAACCGTGCAGGTCCAACCCGGTCTCATTCCGCGATCAACAACAGAGGAACAACCAGGGAAAAGTAGTAATGGCATAATTAACTTTATTCCTCTGTTGTCCGACATCGACCACAAAACAAGACCAACCAGACCAGACCCACACAGTCCCAACAATGAAACGCCCCGAACCACAACCAACAAGCCCCCCCACTCCCTACAACACCCACCCAGCTACCTCCAAATTTAGCATTAAATACCAAGTATTGTAAATTTAGCATTTATGTGACAGGTAGTCCGTCTTTGCTCTCGGTTGGGGATGGAATTGTCTGAGCTGGGCCGGCCAGATGGTCGCCTTTTTCTTGGGTGGTGATGGAATTGCCTTATATTTTGTATATTTTTTAACCTCAAACAAAGATAAACTTGTTTCTAACAATATCTAATAGATTTCGTTTTCCTATTAAAAAAACAAATACCACTTTTTCTTAAATGGGATTTGTTAAAGTTGGATTTAAATCATAATATAAATGTAGACATAAAAAACTAAAATAATGTCAATATAGATGTAGTAAGTGTGTAAATAGAAGTATATAAAAAAATTGTAATAATAAAATGACGATAATGAAAGTAATACTATTTACATATGTAAACAGATGCCAAAGTTGTTTTACATAAATTTTACGTGGGTCCACATGACCCATGAACATCAGCTGAATAACAAAAACATGAACGCTATACACAGTTTCAGCGGCGACAACATAAACAAAAATGATGTGGCACAAACTTAACTTCAGGTAGACCTCCGCAAAGAATCAATAACTGTTGAGTAGTTTTAATTTAATACAATAGCGGGATAATGTCCAGGCAGCCGGTTGTTATCGCAGAAATAAGCCCCGACAGTGTGTGATCGGGTCTTGTATCACACTGACTGAAGGGGCTTATTTGGCGATAACAGCCGGCTGCTCATTATCCCACTTATTACACGCCTACTTGCCACATGAGAAAAAAATTGACATGAAATGTGAATCTGAAATATTTTATTCGCTCGTTTTTACCGAATGCAGACCTTCCGTGAGGAAAAGCCGTTTAGTTTCGGTTTTAAGGTAAGAAACGAAATTCAAACGTCACGAACAGGCAATTTGGTTTAATCATTTGTAAATATAATGTCGTATATGTTATGAAAAGACATATTTCTTTTTAATTTGTCAAAATTACTGTGTTAAAAACGGGTTTTGAGCATTTGTTATTTGGGAATAACGAACCTGCAAAAGTTGCGACTGGCCAATCAGAATCAAGCCGTGTAATAATATACAATGAATTATTATTATTTATTATTGTTTATATAAATGAAATTGAAAATAAATTGAAAACACAGACCGGAAGTTAACTTCGGGCCATGCGCGTGCGTCCAATGAAACCGTCTATACAATGGTTATAGGATAATATCACACGAAAACTATTCGGCTCCAGTAGGTAAAAAGAGAAAACAAACTAAGATAGCATGCAGGTTCAAATGTGGATTCGCACACACACACTCACTGTAAAACTTCTGACTCCAGGACCGTCTCATGGAGCTCCATACAGGACAGGTGATGTGACCCTCGCTCTGCAGGTGAGAGAGCTCCTGTCCTAACGCTGCCACAGCCGCACGCCGGAGTCCTGTCGAAAACAACACACGATAAATCACACATGCTCCTCATGTTCACACGACGTGATGTCATCCGCTTACCCGTCATGCTCCGTACATGTGGATATGAGATTCCACAGCAGAGCTTCACCACAGCCGGCAGCATGATGTATCCTTCTGAGACGGCCGGAGA
This sequence comes from Triplophysa rosa, assembly GCF_024868665.1. Taxonomy (NCBI): domain Eukaryota; kingdom Metazoa; phylum Chordata; class Actinopteri; order Cypriniformes; family Nemacheilidae; genus Triplophysa; species Triplophysa rosa. Next base: position 724,009 of record NC_079907.1, read on the forward strand.
GAAGAAGGCCGACACATGGGTTTTATAGAGACCGCTGAAGGACACAACACTGATAACAACTTCATTTACAAGATAGGATTCTGCTTAGCTTTGACTCCAAGGTCACATCTGCAGAGAATAAAGAAGCTTGGGACGCTTGAAGTGATAGAAAAACATGACAGGAATGTGTTTTATCCGGAGGATGATGGAAAATGTTTTTGTATTCATAAATTGTGTTTTGAATTCATGAATTTGTAAATGTAAATTGTGTTGTGCATTAATGAATTGTGTTTTGTAAATGTATTATTTTTGAGACTGATCTGCTTCCATAGGATGACAGATTCAAGAGCTGTTTAAGCAAAACTGTCATTGATTTGTCATTGATCGTATAAATGTTCGACATGTGGGTGTTTTGTCTTCTGGTGAACATCAAATGAGCAAATCATTTTTTCAACGCAAATCTGAGAGAGAGAAATGCTGGCAACAAAAGTTTTAAAGTCAAGCGGAACATGTGCAGATGCAAACACTGACCATCACCTCTGTTAAACACTGACCCTGATAGAAACCTTCCTCCACACGACCTCATCTGAGAATCCTGAACCTGTGTAATGTTTGAGACAAATGTTAAAAATCCAAACAAGACGAACAGGCTTAGAATGACACATCACAGTTTAGCATTTAAACAAGATCACAAACATTAGGATGCATGAAACAGTTACAGCCAAAACATCTGAGATTATGAAAAGAGAGAGAGAGAGAAGCAGTTTGTCATCTGTTATGAAGTTTGAAAAGATTATTTAAGCAGAATGAACTCAATCTTAAAAAACTTCATGCACTTCTGTCAGGGTAAAAAGAAATTCAACATTTTATTTTAAGGGGGAACTGGATATTTTTGCTAGTGTATTTGGCCTCAGGATTTCATCAGAAAGAACTTTCGCTCAGAGGGAACTTTAGAGGGTATTATTTGTGAATGCACATATCCCGTCATTCACCTGTCATATAGAAAACTATTTCACCATCCCAAGAATGATTTTTTTCTGCACTCACATGTCACATTATGTGTTCTTTCTGTTGACGTGAAGATGACGAGATGAAGTGTGAAATCAAACAGCAAATACATTCAATTCCCAGTTTAATATTGAGAGTCAGTAAATCTTTCTGTAAAGAGCAAACATTAAAGAACACCCGCTGAGGGATGATGCTCAAAGCATTTAAAGCTTAGAGAAGGGTTCTGTGTGACTAAATGTGCTTCTTTCACCGCATGATAAACTTTTGAATGTTTTCAATTTCACCAATGCACACATTCAAATCTATTTCAGAAATAATTCATCACATCACTGAGCTCAGATTCGTCTCGTCTGCGATCAAATGTCAATATTATTGAAGATCTCAATGTGAACTCAGACATTTCTCATCACATTTACTCAAATCCAGATGATTTGACCTCGACAATCTACATTCATTTACACCTCCAGTCTCTTCATGTGTCTCAACAATTGATTTTTATTTCTTACATACAATTTCAGTACAAACATCTGAGACTTAAATGAAAGGCAACTGAGAACTCCATGAGTTCACATCTTCTCTCTCCACATCAGAACATCACATCATTTGTCACCCATCACACTTTTATACACAGCAGCAAAAACACGCGATCAATAAACACACACACACACACGAGTTGCTCGCCCACTTACAGCATCATCTATGGAGTCTGAGAGTTCATTACACACTCAAAATAAAAGAGAATATTCAACTGAGACACAGCAGAGAACCTGCAACCCAACAGCTTCTGTACCACAAATGTGTACCACTTCTGTGTGTGTGCGTGCGTGCGTGCGCGCGCGTGCGTGCGTGTGTGTGTGTGTGCGTGTGCGCGTGCGCGTGTGCGTGCGTGCGTGCGTGTGTGTTATGACATTCTATTAGAAGTTACAGGTCTGTTGTGCACCTGCATGGATCTCTGGGAACACCTGTACACAGAAACACTGACAGACAAACACTCACCATTTCTGCCCTTTTCTCACTAAATCCTTCATCTCATCAACAATCCACATGCACTTTACTGAGATCATTCACAGCAATCTATCCCTGATGTTATTACAGCATTATGAAAACCAGGCAGTTATAATGTGATTTACATAATTACTGCTAAAACAGTGTCAATTATTGTTAATGTGTAAGTAAAAGATGGAGAAAGTAAATCAGAGAGAGAGAGAGCGGAGATCATCTCAGATGATACAGGCTTGATTCTGTGTTATCAGTGAGTGTTGAACAGGTGTCCTTGTGTGGGGGTGAATGACGCTGACACTGAACTTCACCCACTGACCACATGCTCAAATTCTCTCTTTCACACACACACACATGAATGCACGCAGGCACACACACACATGTCTGGTTTATTATCCCCGTGGGGACAGTCCATAGGCGTAATGTTTTTATACTGTACAAACTGTATATTCTATCCCCTATCCCTAACCCTATCCCTAAACCTAAAGATCATAGAACACTTTTTGCACTTTTAGATTTTCAAAAATGATCGTTCTGGATGTGAGAGGTCCAGGGTGATGTTCTGAGCCCTTTTCCTCACTCTGGATGTATAGAGTTCTTGGAGGGTGGGCAGGGGAGCACCAACGATCTTCTCAGCAGTCCCAACCGTCCTCTGTAGTCTTCGATGTCTGACTTCGTGGCTGAGCCAAACCAGACAGTGATGGATGTGCAGACGACAGACTCTATGACAGCTGAGTAAAACTATTTTAATAGAGTTTGTGGTAGGTTGAACTTCTTCAGCTGATGTAAGAAGCACAACCTCTGCTGGGCTTTTCTTAGCAATGGAGCCAATGGGATCGTCCCACTTCAGGTTCTGAGAGATGGTGGTGCCCAGTGACCTGAATGACTGATGGTGAGAGGGGCAGGGGGTTCTCCTGAAGTCCACAATCGTCTCCACTGACTGTTTTAAATCAATTGTTTGCAAAACTTTCATCTGAACATTGCGCTGAATTGCATTGACTGTTGCCAGATTCTGCACTACAGCTTAAAACTGGACAAAAATGACTCTGAAATCACGGCATCAATGAATCAGGCCCAATAAAAGCTGGAATGCGCATTTAGAAGATAAATGGATTCCATTCTTATTTCACATTGACTTAAATGTCAAAAAAAAAAAACTGAAAAACAATGTCTCACTTACCATCATGTGCTTCACATCCCATCAGCAGTAAAAATATAGTTCCGTTCTGGATGGCATGAAGCATCTGTCAATCATCTGTCAATCATCTGTCAATTTACATTACTTTGAATGATGTAAGCGTGTTTGACACAAGAGTTCATTTGCATTTCCAGACAAGATAGACGGTGTCTCCACTCACTCTTCATCATCTGTCTCCCCTCACTCTTCATCATCTTTCTCACCTCACTCTTCATCATCTGTCTCACCTCACTCTTCATCATCTGTCTCCACTCACTCTTCATCATCTGTCTCACCTCACTCTTCATCATCTGTCTCACCTCACTCTTCATCATCTGTCTCCACTCACTCTTCATCATCTGTTCCCCTCACTCTTCATCATCTGTCTCCCCTCACTCTTCATCATCTGTCTCACCTCACTCTTCATCATCTGTCTCCCCTCACTCTTCATCATCTGTCTCCACTCACTCTTCATCATCTGTCTCACCTCACTCTTCATCATCTGTCTCCCCTCACTCTTCATCATCTGTCTCACCTCACTCTTCATCATCTGTCTCCCCTCACTCTTCATCATCTGTCTCCACTCACTCTTCATCATCTGTCTCCACTCACTCTTCATCATCTGTCTCCACTCACTCTTCATCATCTGTCTCCCCTCACTCTTCATCATCTGTCTCACCTCACTCTTCATCATCTGTCTCCCCTCACTCTTCATCATCTGTCTCCACTCACTCTTCATCATCTGTCTCCACTCACTCTTCATCATCTGTCTCCACTCACTCTTCATCATCTGTCTCCCCTCACTCTTCATCATCTGTCTCACCTCACTCTTCATCATCTGTCTCCCCTCACTCTTCATCATCTGTCTCCACTCACTCTTCATCATCTGTCACTTCAAAAAACAATTTTCAAACAAAAATTGTAGTAGTTATTGGTGGTCATTCCAAATTTGCAGATGCCTCCTTGTCTTGTTGATTAGGCACAGGCGGACTTTCGTTTATAGTGGTTCAACTGCGCTATTTTCTTTACATTTATTTTTCGGTTGAATTCATATATTAAAAGCCAAGCTTTTAAATTGTTCTGTTGTTTCAAACGTTAAGGAGTAATCGTGTTAAATAATCGGGATCTCAATATTGGCCAAAATAATTGTGATTATGATTTTTGTCATAATCGAGCAGCCCTAATATTATATCAACATATAAAAACAGAAATAATTGTTTTTGGCCCTCCAAAGCTGAGAAGTATTGTTATAAAGGAGCTTAGCAATCACTTCTCCTCAGTCTCGTCACAGGTCAGGAATCTTGGTGATATTTTGGGTTCTTGACTAAGCAAATAAATTCAGTTGTTAAAAACAGTTTTTATCAATGAAGGATCATCTCGAGACTGAAAACATGTTTGTCTTTTCTGGAAAAGGTCATTCATCCTTTCATTATTCTCGCCTTGATTATTGTAACTCATTGTATTTGGGACTCCCTCAGTCATCCAATTCACGTTTACAGTTAGTACAGAATGCTGTTGCAAGGCTGTTGACCAGGGCAAAGAGAACTGATCATATTACACCTATCCTGGCCACCATACATTGGCTCCCTGTCTGTTATAGAATTAAATTCAAAATCTTGCTGTTCGTTTTTAAAGCTCTCAATGGTCAAGCTCCATCTTATTTTGCAGATGTTCTTACTCCTCGTTCATCCTCCAGATATTTAAAGGGGACTCGTGACCAGAAGGTTGCCGGTTCGATTGCCAGGGCCGGCGGGTAACAACTGAGGTGCCCTTGAGCAAGGCACCTTACCCCTACTTGCTCCCTGGGCGCTGCAGTGATAGCTGCCCACTGCTCCGGGGGTACGTGTGTTCACCACTTGCTGTGCGTGTGTTCACTACTCTCTGGATGGGTTAAATGCAGAGGTCACATTTCGTTGCCTTGTACTTGTACATGTGCAATGACAATAAAGTTTAATCTAATCTAATCTAATGTAATGCAGTGTGTATACAAGATTTAAGGTTGAAAAACGCTGTATTTTCCACATACCGTGCATGTTTGTATCTCCTCTTTGCCCCGCCTCTCTGAAACACGAAGATTTTTTACAAAGATCATAGCTCTGAAAAGCGAGGTGTGCTATGATTGGCCAGTTAACCAGTGCGTAGTGATTGGTCGAATACTGCAAGCGTGTGATGGAAATTTAACGCCTCTTACCATATTCGGAACATCATCTTCCCAAGCAATTGTACTGACTGGTGATAAAATGTCATCGGTACTTTCCTTATCAATTTGAGCCTGAATCTGATCCAGAAAATGAAGATGATCAAGCCGATACATCAACTTTGCCAGCGTGACTTGAGCAGGATGTAAAGGATTGGTAAGGTTTTTAAAAAATATATTATGTTAAATAGTTAAAAACTGTAGCTAACCGTTTTACCTTTTGTATATGACGTTATAAAGATTTGCCGTTAGTGATCAACCAGTGTTACGCCACATCTCGTCGCGACTCAACATAGACAATAAACCCCATTATAAACACGACATTTGTTGCCTCTAGTTAGAACATAATTATGATTATTAGGACTTATGTTGTCTTTTTTCACGTTGCGCGCGTGTCTGCATTTGCTGATCACACAAAGAAACAACATGCGCTACAAACACACGACAAACTCAACTCACGTTAGTCCGTAACAAAGTCTTTTACAATGAAAATATACTTACAGGCTGTGAATCTGAAGTGCCAGACTGTCCTTGCGAAGTTGTAATGGTTGGAATTGCCCCACTTTTTAACCAAAGCTTTCGTGCACAGCCGGCCTTGATCTCTCCCAGGTTCATGAAGCAATCATCTGTGAAATGCGCTGCACACACTTGAATATTCGGATTGTACTGTTCTGGAACAGTGTTGTAAATGAAATGTAACCACTCGTTTTTAGTTGTCTCATCTTTTGGAAGGGCAAACAAAGAGGCTTTCTTTTCGCAACGAAACACACAGCGTCTCCACGACATGGCTGCGGCGGCGACCATACAATGAGATTTACAAGTACGCCCACCTTAATTGCATATAGATTTGGGCGGTCTTAGTCAAGTCATACCACAAAATGATGTAGATTCGTGGGGGTGTGGTTGACCCCTTATGACCCCTTTAAGATCTTCTGACAGGGCTTTTTTAGTTGTCTAGCGTTCACGTTTAAAAACAAATGGTTATATATGGGATGAATTTAATATCAAAATGATTAACAAATGCATGCACAGTCATCCGTGAACGTGATACAAGTTACACTTGTATTTTAGTATTCACAAACAAATGCCGTATGATTTGAATCTGTGCAATTTAGATTGTAATAAACATGAGGCGATTTGTACAAATAGAGACAGATTTGTGAATATAATGTTTTATTTTGTGTTCATGTATAATCATTTTGCGCATACCAATGAGAAGTTGTGCATTTGTGTATCCTGCAGCGCGCGTCCATTCATCCTGTTCTGTGCATTCGGATTTTGAGACGTTCTTTACGCGGTTTTGCATTGGACAATCCACACACAAACAACTTCAGATCCACGCACAACCGTGCATAAACTACGGCCTACCACTAGATGGCAGTCTGACGGAGCGATGCAGAGGTTTGCGGCAGAGGTTGCGCTAGACTTTTTCACGTAAAGAACGTCTCAGAATCCGAATGCACAGAACAGAGATATTATAGGGATTTATCATTTGCCGTCCGCTGTCTTTGGAATCAACTGCCACCCAACATCCGCCTTGCACCTTCTATTTGAACTTTTAAAACAAGGTTGAAAACATATCGTTTATTTATTTTTTGCTTGTCTTATATTTTTAACTCTGTTTCTGTTCAGCACTTTGGCCAGCTCTGCTGAGATAAATGCTATATAAATAAATTTTACTTACTATATTATGATATGATATGATATTCATGGCTGTAGCCAGCTATGAGGTCACCGAGGTCCGGACCTAGGTCATTTTTCATAGAAAAATAAAATGTGAAGCTCTGAATGAATATTCAGCTGTTTAAAACTCTTCTGAGTGTCTGCGTTACACATCTATACAGTTTACAAAGTTGTTTATTGTCAGTGGTGTAAAAGATGGATTCATTTCACTTGATGCGGGAGGCTGGCTGCGTCACCCGATTGAAAGAGTTGTGAGTGAGCGTGCGTGGGTATGCAATCTCCGCACTGCATACCCGTAATGACACACTTGCTTTCCCGTTTTCACGTAATGACACACTTCAGGAAGTTAATATAGTGGGGAGATGCGTATGGGAACATTTTCGTTTTTATTTTGGGCATGTTTTTGACGCATGATCTCACAGCAGGCCATTGTCAACTTTAGTCATATAAAATGATTTCCCCAAAACAAAATTGTTGACAATTGTTGACTGCTAGTGTAACGGAGGCCAGCGAGAGAGAGCTGTGCAAGAGAGACTCCAGCGACAGATGCTTAGCATCCTCGTTAGAGCGCTCGTCTCCCATACCGGACTGATGCTGGTACGAGACCCACTTCGAGTAGGACCAGTTAGTTATTTTGGAAAACCACTAGCCACAGTATCAAGCCCTGTTTATAGGTATAAATAATTTATAATGTGTTAACTTTACTATTAATTATATTTATTAAAGTTGAATGATTTATAGCAATTATTGATAATATTAGGTATAATTATTGACACCAAACTACGGACCTCACTAATTTTCAACCCTGGCTATGGCCATGATAATATAATATAATTTTTATAATATAATATAATTTATACTATACTATACTATATTATATTATATTACATTGTTAAGCCATGAAACCTTTCTTCACATGTTTGTAGTTTTGTTCCTACAGAAAAAATGTTGAGGAGCTTGGGTGAACTGTTCCTTTAAGAAACTGTATTTTTTAAACCAATGCCTCTTAGTACTATTAGAAGGGTGCTGTATGCTGCTATTATTTATTTGACCTGTTCAGCCTAGAGAGTCATTTGAACATAGAGCCCACTAACCTGAGAAATGACTTGAAATGAGAGCCCAAGGCTTACTAAGCTTCTGGAGACTGAGTGAGCTGTCTTGGTAAAGCAGGCGAACACAGTGAACAGATCATTTACATACTGAGCAATTAACAGCCTCTCTTGTGACTAGGAAAGTGCAGAATGCAAATTTTTCTTGCGTTATGATGATTTCTGACGAATCAAGCCTGTTTCTCTCATGCGCTCACAATACAGAAGAGACGCAGGCCCCTCATTCCACTTGCACAAATATTTGCATTTGGCTCTCCCTCTGAGCTACACAATGTCTTCGTCCCAAATTGCAGGTTTTGCTGTGTGAAATGAGCGAGTTATATAATTCCACCGACTGAGAGGATCCAACCCTCACAATATTTACAACTTGACATTTCAATCCGCTAGAGTTTGATAAGAAGAAAGTCGGTGGGAAGACCTCAAGAGAACATATTAGGTTCAAGCAAAAATTAAGAACAATGGTTATTGCCGTAAAAAGTAAAGGGGGCAGCTTTCATCATCACCCATATGCTCATATACATCTACCAACAAACTTTACAGCCAAACGGGATCTGAACTTGCATCCACTCAAGGCAAGAAATATTCCTTTAAGCCATAATACAGGTACAGTAGCTTATATTCAGGTAGGGGCTTGAACCCACCTAAGACTGAAATATAAGAACCGCCTAAGGTTATTGTTTAAGATATTGTTCCAAATTAGGCATAGAAACAGAGGGAAACAATGGACCCAGGAGAGAGAGAGGAAGTAGATGGTGGGTGGAAGGAAAGTGAGAATTAGAGAGAAAGAAAGAAATATAAGGTCCCACAGGACAAGCACTCATACAAACACCCCCTACACAAGTCATTATTCACACATACAGAACCCCTATCTACCCAAACTCCTTCCAGGCGCTGTATAGCTGTGTGTGAGTGAGCAAGCGGAGAGAGAGAGAGAACTGCTTCACTGTGTGTCCCCATTCAAATCTTAAGGGGCCGTATCGTGGAATTCCATCATGTTGGGAACACAGAAATGAAATGCCCTGTCACTGCTGTTAGTGAGATGCATGATGAGAAAGAATATGATGGAAAGAATCGTTTCTCAGTTGTGGAGTCGATCTCTCGGGACGGCTGACATTTTCACATTTCACGCACACACACATACTACAGGGTGTTGACCAGCAGTGTCAGCCCCCATTTTGACCCAGTCAGGATGGTTTAATTTGTGCAGAAAGGAATTGATTGGCTGCTGCGCCATGTGCTGCCCAGCCACCAAAGGACAGATCAGTTCCATAAACCAACATAAAGAATGCTCTGTTGTAAAAGATGTGCTAGAACAACATTAAAGATCGGGTATCATGCTATGTCATGCATTTTGACATCTTAACGCTGTTAAACGTGCTGGCTTCTCATGCTTAACATGGTCAACTTGTTAAAAAACGAGTTGGACGTATGACATAGTGTTTCTGTACTTGATACACTCCCCCAGCACTCCCAACTTGTTTCGGAAAGTTTTTTATAATTCTGGATCCCTGTGTCGTCACAGGGATCCTATTACTTTTATTGGGTAATTTTCCCAGAAAAGCACGGCAAGGCGAAAGAAAAAGCCCACGAGCGATACCCGCTTACCATCAATATTATCTGCGCTGCGTCAAGATGGGCTGCGCTGCACTGCAGCTCGTTACTCTTGCGATAGTGAAGTTTAGATGTGTCTGTTTGTTCACTGCATTTCAGTGATGGATGTTATATAAACGGTGGATATAACGCTGTATTTAGAGATCGTTTGAAACTGATAGATGGTGCGGTCCCAGTGCTAAAAGATGCATGAACTGCACGCGGTAAGTCAAACTAAGTCACACATCTGTGTTTTGTTGGCAATCGGCGTGTACGTGCATAATGTATAAAACATAAAGGGATTAATGTGATGATGTGTTGCTTGCTCGTGCTGTAGTTCCATCCCACTCATCCCACTAGTCCCACCACTAGCAGTTCGTGTTTTTCCGGAAATAATCGTACAGCTGTATCTCTCTTTTATAAATTTGATCAAACTAAATACTCTTCGAAGATATGACGTGTGCAATACTACTGTATAGGCACTCAAGATTACTTGAAACTGCGATACGGGATCTTTAAAGAGACATTCCTGTCGCAGCTTGCTAAATGTTTCAGTTATAGGATGTTCATGTTCATTGGTTGGTTACATTTATGTTTGCCTTTTTCTGAACCATCTTAACAACATTATGATTCTGTTTTTTTTGCCTGTTGTTCTTGTTTTACACACATATTAAGGCCCAGTGCTGCTAAATAGCTTTTATTTGTTTTAGAAAAAGTATTTACAAATAAACCGGATGCTGAATTTCAATTTCCCCTATTGAAGTTTTCATTTAAAACTTCCAGAAGCACTTCCTGTCTCATATTTTTATTTCCATAAAATCAAGACATTCTCTCAGCTAATTTGGTTCCAATTAATAGTCAAGAAAATACAAAAAAGCACTCCAAAACATTGTATTAAACATTTAAGCAGGTGATAAAAATATTAAAAATAATAAAATGTTACTGTTAATAATAAAATATTTTATACCCTGCTTAAAACTTGTTTTTTAAAGTACAGACCTTTTTGTATTTTATTTTTTACATAAATAACTACATCTTAAAGATGTTCATTTAACATTTTGATGTTCTGTTGGTTGTATTTTGTTCTAATATTTGTCAAGTGTTAAAAAAAAAAATATGACGTGGTTCTGGGCCAGACATGAAAAATAGTTTAAATGGATCTTTACAGTATCATTTCCACAGATATTCGTGTGATTTGTTTTACGAGGTGGCTAATTTGCATGAATTCATATGATCTCATATTTTTTATGAGAGTAACACTCATATTCTCATATTTGCTTTTGTGCCACTGACGTTAGGTTAAGGGGGGTGCGGTTAGCCGGTTAGGGGAGGGGCTTCAGTATGCCTTCACATCGTACAAATTCATACGAATTAGCCACCTTGTAAAATAGTAAAGAATTTCTGTGAGATCAGGCTGATTGTTTTGTCTTAAAATCATGTTGTTCACGTTTTACATGCTAAAGTTGGGGCCAGATTTACTAAACAGGGCAAAATATTGCAACAATGCAATTTCAAAAAACCGCCATTGGGAGTTGAAATTTCTGCGGGTGATTTATTAACAAGGCACACATTAAAAAACACAGGTGCAATATCTCATTCCCATAGTTACTAACGCAAAAGAGCAGCGCACATTAGCCCAGGGTTTAAATAAAGCTGTAAAAGACAAAGACGAGCGCAAACCATAGTAAATCGCGTTACGTGATTCATTTAAATACAACAAAATCTCCCATTAAGTTTGCGCCTGAAGAGGAAACTCCTACAAAAGCATAAGGTCAGTCGCAAAAACAGCTGTTTTCAGTGCTCATTTTCACTGCGTGTCTTTAGTATATACCAACAGTGTTTTTTACGCCAAAAGAGGCATTTGCGCTGCCGCAAGCTGTTAGTAAATCTGACCCTTGCTGTTAATAGGCTTTTACTTAATGCAGGTTATGGAGAAGGAACTTGGACTCATTGAAAAACTTGTCAGTTTCAATACGGTACATTGTTTTCTTTACTGAGCCCTAAACCTATACACACAGCTATAGTTCTTATGACCAATAAATCTGGAACAAGCAAGTGATATTGAAATAGAGTGCCCAGCACAGATCCAGAGGTTATATTTCGGGCAATATGACAAAGGAGCCTCAAAGCTGCAGTATCGATCTGTGTGTCCAGATTCTAAGCCTACATAACAATGCTCTACTAAAAGTCCTTGCACAGTGAGAGATCTGAAACTTTATACCACCTCACAGATACAAATGATGCCCAAATACAAAGGCTGTTTCTAGGAAACACTCCAAGCAATAAGGGGCATGTTTAACAGCTCAGGCTCAATTTCAGCCAAAGTCTTGGCCGTTCTGTAAGGTGAAACCCTCTAAACTGTACTGATTCAAAATAAACTGTTTTAAATGCTCCAGACAATTGAGAAAAGATTTAGAGATGTTGGAAAACCATAATTTTACTCAAGAAACCAACACTCGACCCCTCAGTGGTCAGCGACTACAGACCAATCTCACTCCTGCCTTTCCTTTCCAAGGCCCTCGAAAGGATAATTTTTAACCAAATCTCTGCCTATCACTCACAGCACGACCTTCTGGACAGTCAACAATCCGGCTTCAAGAAAGGACATTCTACGGAGACCGCTCTCCTGTCTGTCGTCAAAAACCTATGGCAGGCAAGGGCTAAATCCTTGTCATCTGTCCTTATTTTGCTTGATCTCTCTGCTGCATTTGACACTGTGAACCACCAGATCCTGCTGTCCACTCTCTCCAAACTGGGCATATCTGGAACTGCATTCAACTCGTTTGACTCTTGTCTCACAGGCAGATCCTTAAAGGTATCCTGGAGAAGAGAGACATCCATATCTCACCAGCTGACAACTGGAGTTCCTCAGGGATCAGTTCTTGCTCCTCCTCTTTTCTATTTATACCACCTCCCTGGGTCCAATTATTAAGGCACATGGGTTCTCATACCATTTTTATGCAGATGATACACAGCTTCATTTCTCTTTTCAGCCAGATGACCCCACCATCTCTGCCGTGTCTCTGCCTGCCTTCTGGACATCTCTTCTTGGATGGTCCTGGTTGTTCCTCTGTTGTCTGTGTCGATCGGAATGGGACCGGTTGGACCTGCACGTTTTCGGCGGGAGGGGCTTCCTGGGTCGCGCTCGTGGGCTCTCCCTGTTCTTCGTGGACGTTTGCTCGGTGGCTTTGGTCGGGGTCACTGAGTGCAGCTATGACACGTCAGAGGAGATCTGCCCTCCCTGACTGAGCTGGTTTCTCCCGAGGTTTTTTTTTTCTCCATTTATTCATCATTGGAGTTTGGGTTCCTCGCCACAGCAGAGCGTGCAGTGTTGGCTTGCTCACCAGGAGACTGCATTTATTTATTTATTAGCATTTATTTATTTATTATAGAATTGATATTTTATATCTTGCTTGGTCTATAAACACCATGCACTGTGCTGTGTTTGACCTTTCTGTGTTTGTCAGGGTTCCTGTCAAGTGTCTCTTTTTGAGCACATGGTATGGGTTACAGCCTGCCATGTGCTTTTCCCTTTATGTCAATGTTTTGTCTCTTGTTGAGCACATGGTATGGGTTACAGCTTGCCATGTGCTTTTCCCTTTAAGTTTGGTGTAACTCCGCCCCCCTCGTTACCCTGTTGTCTCCTCGTTATCGTTTAGGTCTGCTCACGGTACTAATCAGTGTCTTATCTCTTTTCTCTCCTACCTCGTTTCCCTGATGACTCTCACCTGGTTTGCTCTTTGTCTTCGTTCTCTCCCCTCCTGTTTCTAGTTTGGGTTTTGATTTCCTTCCCTTTATATTTCCTTCTGTTCTTCAGTCCTTTGTCAGACCGTTGCGTGTTAAATGCCAGCTCTGACTGCCATAGTCTTGTTCTGTTTATTTTAGTCTTAGTTACCACCTAGTCTTGCTTATTGTTTTTGTAGTGCTCCAGTGCATTTGCTCTTTGCTACTTTTTCCTCTGTGCCCCTCAGTGTTCTCTGGCGTCTCGGACCTCCGCTCTCATCACCTCCCGGCACCTCCTCACAAGGGATCACCTCTATTGTCCGGATTCTTCCAGCGGGTCGAGACTGCTCCCGCTGAGTGTCTGGTAGAGTCAAGGTTTCCTGTCCGGATTCTAATACTGCTTCTTACCGTGAGTACCGCTGGGTCGAGCTCTCTCCCCACGGGCTCACGAGGTACCTGTGGCTAGTGACTCTGGTGATCTGCTGTGGACATATTTTGCTCAATAAAGACCTTTTTCCCGCATTTGAGTCTCCGAACCTCTTGTTCCTCTCCGAGTCATGACAGTGTTTTTCTGTTTTTCTTATTTTCTCCTGTAAAGCTGCTTTGGAACAATGCACATTGTGAAAAGTGCTATATAAATAAAATAAATTGAAATTGAATTGAAAGAGCATCACCTACAACTCAACATCTCCAAGACAGAACTCCTGGTTATACCGGCCCGCCCATCAATTTAACACCACCTAACACTACCATTCAGCTCAGATCCTCAACTATAACACCCACAAAGTCTGTGAGGAACCTGGGGGTGATGTTTGACGACCAGCTGAAATTCACCTCTCACATCGCAGCAACCTCTCGAACTTACAGGTATGTGCTCTACAACATCAGGAAAATCAGGCCGTTCCTGTCGGAGCTCCAAGCTCTGGTCATATCAAGACTGGACTACTGCAATTCTCTACTGGCCGGTCTTCCAACTAATGCAGTCAAGCCCTTGCAAATGATCCAGAATGCAGCTGCGCGTCTAGTTTTCAATCAGCCTAAAAGAACCCATGTAACACCTCTCCTGATTTCACTTCACTGGTTTTAAAATTTAAAGTTTAAATTGCTGACACTGGCTTTCAGAACGATAACGGATTCAAATTCGCCCCTTTACTTCAACTCACTGCTCCAGGTCTACATCCCCGCCCATCATCTTCGGTCTGAAAATTAGCGATGCCTGGTTGTTCCATCACAGCGAGGCACCAAATCGCTTGCAAAAACCTTTACTCATTCAGTTCCCCTGTGGTGGAATGAACTGCCAGCCTCCACACGAACTGCAGCATCCTTCACAACTTTAAAAAAACAGCTCAAAACATACCCGTTCCGCATTTATTTGACTAACCAATAACTGTCTATGTCTTGTGTCTAAAAAAAGAAATTCTTGTTGTTCATTCTCTACCTTGTTTACTCCAGCTTTAATCCTCCTAGTAGCATGGCCTTGTAAACTAACGGTACTGTTTGGCGTGTTGACAAAATGTTTATATGCTCTCCTACTTGTAAGTCTCTTTGTATAAAAGCGTCTGCCAAACGAATAAATGTAAATGTAAAAAAATACATTCAGATGTTGGTGGCATTTGCTTTTTACCCCTTATTGCAGTTTATATTTTTGTCTTTCAAGATCCCATAGTTCATCTGTCTTACTGTTTCAAAAATGTGTGTGAAATTTCAAACGCTCAAAAAATTACACTTTTCATTGATGTGATATTGAGATAGTGAGAGGTTATACATCTCGTCTTGAATTTCAATCATTTTGACAACCCAGACTATCAAGTAGCCTTTGGGTTTCTGAGCAGTTGTGTTATTAATTTTTTGCTAGTGTGTTCTTCAGAGTTTTAATTAAAGTTTTCACTTCAAAAAGAATACAAAGCCATTGTAAATAGATTTTTGAGGAGTCTAAATTAGTGCTGCTGTACAAACGTAACCATAAATATTAATAGCTGCATCAAACATATCTGTGCATTGCATTACGACAGGGCAATATATGCATGTGGTGACAGTTGGTGGTGAAATGACAGACTGCAGGTGTGCATGTGTAATTTATTTGCTGACTGCAGTGTCACACGGAGAGAGATGTTCTTATGAAATGTCTGTGTGTGTGTTTTTTTTTCAGTGNTCCCCTCACTCTTCATCATCTGTCTCCCCTCACTCTTCATCATCTGTCTCACCTCACTCTTCATCATCTGTCTCACCTCACTCTTCATCATCTGTCTCCACTCACTCTTCATCATCTGTTCCCCTCACTCTTCATCATCTGTCTCCCCTCACTCTTCATCATCTGTCTCCCCTCACTCTTCATCATCTGTCTCCACTCACTCTTCATCATCTGTCTCCCCTCACTCTTCATCATCTGTCTCACCTCAGCTCTGTCTCGTCCATTGTAAATGAATGAGGGGGTGATTTTGTGGAGCATCTCGTGTCTATCTCACCTCAGTTGTCACCGTCTATCCTGTCTGGAAATGCAAAGGACACTCTTGTGTCAAACACGCTTACATCATTCATACTGTTGCCTACAGGGATGCGAGAAACTTCACATTAGAAAAATCTACAGTGTATGTGTGCCTGAATGAAAAGTCCCAGCGATGTATATTTAGTTTTTGAAAATTATTCCTTACTCTAGTGTTACTTTACAAACAACACACTGTAATAAAACCGAAGCCCAACTCAAAATATTCTAGTGACTGGTAATATCTATATTTTTCAGTTGGCTTAGTTGAGGTTTCTTAAATGCATCACTTTTCAAAAGCTGTTAGTGAAGTTTACAAAACCTTAACTGCGCAAATGGAAAAAATGTGAATGCAAGAGAATACAAAAGAGAAAACTGAAAATTGTATACACATCCATACAAACAAATTAAAACGAATACATTCACACTGTCTCCATCACTCCATTTTTACATCTTACTGTAGCATATGAAACAAATGTTTGTTTACAGATCAATTAAGTTTGGTCTTTCGGTGACCTGTAGGGCTAGGACTGTCATGATATCAGATTTTTACGCCACGGTTATCAAAGTCAAAAGAATATACTATAAAGATATACTTTTTCAAAAAGATGAACAAAACATGCTATAAGTCAAATTCTTCTTTTTTTAGAGACAGAGTTTTAACCATTATAGGCAAAACTTTAAACAGATGCTGAATTACTTTTGATATAATCATGTGTGTAAAACATGGTCTCGATAAACATTGTTTTTATGCCACGATATTGACCAAAACCGACATATCAGGACAACTCTAATGATGATATTTGAAAGACATTAGTTTGAGGTTGACATCACTCGTTCCCATTTGCAACACGCATGCGTGAGACTGTAGGTGCATGTCTGTTCTGCAGTTTGACTGCTTTACATATTCAAGGCTGTGAAACTTGAGAATGACATTAAAAAAGGACTTTACTTTTGTGTAGTGTACTATAATAACTTGTAGTATAATTTATAGATATTATGAACCTACTTTAGTTTTACAGTCCATCAATTCACTAGTCAATACTACAGAAAACTATGGTATAGTACTAAAGTTGAATTATTTTAGACAAGTTTACAACAGTGAATGCTGCAATTTTTTGTTGATGTGTGATGTTGGAGTTCTTTAGAGATGCTGTGTGAAGTTTGCAGTCAGTCGGTGTATGAAAGTCTCTGACTGATAATAACTGATAATTATACAGTAAGTGACAGGTCTTAGAAAGAAATTGGAAAAGGTTGAATGTGACAGGCCTCCATTTCGTGTGGAAGTACCGTTCTCATTTCTCTATCAGCCGTGAAACTGTGCTTTCAGCAAAAAGTCAATCCAAATAATGTTTTCTTATTCTAGAAACAGCAACAACATGCAATGCATGACGCTTGAATCCATCACCATGGTTACAGGTATGGAGGTTCAGAAACAGAAAACCAACAGATGGTCACAAACTCACAAATGAGCTGAGACTGACATCGTGTCTACACCGGACGCGAAACGACACGCGGCTTCTTCTAATGGGATTATCCAGTGTGGACAAAATTTACAATTATAATGGGTTCTAATCAATGATCTATGTAATGAGTGGATTGCTCATGACGTCATTACACTGAAGCTGCCGCGCCGCGCCGCCATGTTAGTATGCCCAAACGTTCAATTCAATGAATAGGAAGTTAATTAATCACGTATTAATGATAAAACAGTCACTCACAGTACATTCTTACAACACAAATGTCTTAAGCATGTAAATGGTTCATCATTTAAAGTCGGGAGTGTTCCCGTCTTATTAGCTATAGAGTGAGTTACGTTCATTTTCATTTCAGTACGTTAGCGCACATATCAGATCAGCAGACTAACAAGACACCTCCACATATGACAAATGTGCTTATTCTGAAGTCTCAATACAGATAAATACAGGCTGTATATGTTCTTTAAGTCATGAAGCTTTATTTCTAAACATTACAACAGTGTGCAATAGAAAGCACACACCTTCTATATTGATTTCTTTACTTCGTTATTCTGCTCAAAATAAATATAAACATTGTAAAAAAACATCAAAAGTAACAATTAATTTAAACACACATTTGAAATAAAAATTGACCGTGCGCCTAATAAGATGAAAAACGGGTTGTTTCAGATGGTCGTGTTGACTGTAAGTCAATGGCGCTCTCTGTCAGTTGGGCATACCAAGATGGCGGCGCGATCGCTTCCGGTGTTGTGCCGAGAAATGCACCCCTGCCAGATTCTGCACCTCCTTCAATAACACGCTGTCCGATTGGCTAATCCTAACCCCGCCCCTAACAAAATCTGTCAGGGGAGCATTTCTCGGCATAACACCGGTGGCTTCACCTCCTGCCGTTGTTTTAGCGTTCTAAAGGCGCAATCCAGTCAGTGGCTCTAATGCGTTCTATTGTCTCCTGCAGCGATCGGTGTAGACCTTTAGATCTCCTGCATCTGATTTCATATTTGTTCATACAATGTCACTTGTTCACTTATAGGAGATGAATAAAAAGTTTTGTTTATGTGCTTTATTTATCAGAAATGAAAACTGAACGTTGAACTACATTAATTGTATGATTATGGTAAAGAAATGCTACAAGACTGCTTGACTAAAACACCATCAATCACGGTGTGATTTAAAGGGACAGTTCACCCAAAAATAAAAATTCTGTCATTATTTATTCTCTTTATGTGTTTGTAAATCTGTACGTGAGTCTTTCTTCAGTGGAACACAGAATAAGATATTTTGAGAAATGTCTCAGTGGTTTTGTGTCCATACAATGGAAGTCAATGAGGTAAGTGTTGTTTGATTATTAACATTCTTCAAAATATCTTCTTTTGTGTTCTGAAGAAGAAAGAAACTCACACACCTTCAATGACATCAGCAGGGTTATGTGTCCTGTGGGTGGAGCGTCAGAACTTCTGCCTCGCCGATGCGCTCTACAACACAGTGAAAAACAAAACACTCATTTTACATCACGCTAAGAAGCATTACATGTGCATTGCCTACAGTACACTGGTCTTTCTAATGGTCAATAAACATTAATAACCAGCCAATGCCAACCAAAGAGAAAAGTCACTTCACTGGCAGCACAGATGATTACATCTAACACCACGAGACCAGGCACACATGGTGTTCTGAATTCATGTTCACTATTAAGGGCATTTTATAGACATGAGTCTTATAGTAAACTGAAGGTGTGTTACTATAGTAACCGCACACAAAAGCTCTCAGCTCCGTCATTCATCACACGACTGATGCTCATTTGAGTTAGTGCCGACAGACACTTTGGTTTTTCTTCTATGGATGAAAGATTCACTCTCACTTCATTCTGAAAACAGAAGCACACTCACCGGGTTTGTCTTGTGACGTCTCGGCTGGATTTAGACTGAACACAAACACAGATATTAAACATCTGAAATCTTCATACATCCGTGGAGATGATGTTGAGCATCTGTAATGTCCTGCTCACCTGGTTTGTCTTTGACGCTGACTGACAGGTGAGGTGAGCAACAGGTGATGTGATTCAGGCAGGACTTCAGATGTCTGTGGGATCTGAGCGCTGGAGTTTGTCATGGCCTGCTGGAGCAAACCCTGTACCATCTCTTTCTCTGTCAACACAAAACACATCTGATGGATCAGCGCCTCTGTCACAAACAACACGTTTGTGTCAGTAAAGATGTGACCCTGATACAGCAGCTGTTCAAATGAGTTTTAATGACAATATTTTTCTGACAAGGTCGGGCATTTGTACTTGAAACAGAACTGGTTTTTCCAGTTGGAATGGGTGCAGGTGCAGAATAACTGAGAGTCTTCTCAACCGCTTGGTTCAATGCTCTTCAGACCAGCATATCGATTCATCCGTCTGTCCATCACTGATTTGATTTACCTCTTTCATCTGCCAACAAAAGCCACTGCTGAACCATAGAGAGAGAATCAGTCTGCAAAATCTGACACAACAGCTCCAGCACCTCACACGAAAAGAGAGAGAGAGATTTTCTGTCATTTTACTGCTTCAGCAATGCAACAATTCAATTTTGTCATGCCAATAAATCACAAAAAAAAAATTTTTGAGAGAGAGAGAGAGAGAGAGAGAGA
>NC_079907.1:746199-766199 GCF_024868665.1 Triplophysa rosa
GAGAGAGAGAGAGAGAGAGAGAGAGAGAGAGAGAGAGAGAGAGAGAGAGAGAGAGAGAGAGACCTTCTCTTACCAACTTATTGTTTGCTTTTATTTTGTTCTTGTATAGACGTTTCATTGGATGCGCGCGCCGGGACTGCAGTTAACTTCCGGTCTGTGTTCGGCTAGTGTCTGACAATATAACTGTTTATATTTTATTTTATTTATGTTAATATTACTTTGTATTATTATTTTAACCTTTACTATTTGTCGAGTTTTGTTGTGTGTTCATTTTATTAAATAAACAATTTGTAGAATGGGTCCGGTAGTTCGGTCGCATTAAAGAAACCATGTGGTACACTGACATCTAGCGGTTGAGCTTGGTATCGCAGTCTAAACTCAAAATATTGGAGAGACGAGTTTAGCCAATTAACGCTTCTTCTCGGTTTCTTTTGATTGTTATCAGAAATAATCTACAGGCGCTCTGTTGTTTGTGAATGTGTACCGGAAGTTAAGGGCAGTCCACAAACGCGCGCATGAGCAGTAAGTTTATGTTGTCACTGAAACTGTCTATATTTCTTGTCAGTACTTGTTTTGTGTGTAATGCTTTAGCAATATTGTAAACAAACACAATCATGAAGATAAAGTACCTTTAAATTGAGAGTGAGCAAGCGAGCGAGAGATATACTGTATACAATCTATGCTGCATGAGATTCACACTGCATACAGTAATAATGTTTTTTTCTGGATGGATGTGTGAGGTAACTCCACGTCCTCTGAGTCCTGAGTTCAAACTGACCCGGCTCTTTCCACACCGTCAAGATGAATCACATTCATTCCTGCCTGTCAGAAGCGTGTCTAGTTAGTGTGCATGAGTGTGTCGTACTCTGAGCTCCATCCCTTCCAGGGGTTGTGTCTGTCGTCTCTGTGCTCCCAGACGTCTGTGTGAAGTCCTGCTGCTGCGCTTCTTTCCCCATGATGTGGACGGGATGATGCGTCCGGACTGAGCAGAATACTGCGTCTTCCTGCGAGGAGCCTCCTCGTCCATCAGCTTCTATATAGAGACACATGACAGTAAACTCTTTTAACTGATATCATCATCCGTGTTTGTTACGTTAAAATCATTCTCTGTCTAACAGTGTTATAAGAGTGTTAATGCTGAAGTGATTTCTGTCACATCTGTTACAGAAGGTCGAGTACCTCGCTCTTTTCATTGTCGTTCTCAGCGGTGAGACGAACTTTAGCGGCCAAATCTTTCAGTTCCTCACGCCAGCTCTCAGAGAGAAACACTGTGGATGATGGAGAAAGAGCAAAAGAGACAGAAGCAAGTGAAGAACAACAACCAGACGTTGCTTTTTCAGAGAGATTTCATAACTCATGTGATGTGATGGAGTTCTCAGTTGTCTCTCGTTTCAGTCTCAAGATGTTTCTCCTAAAATAAGAGAATCTAAAGAATGTAATTGTTGAAACACATAAAAGTATAAAGGTGTGAATGAATGTAGATTCAAGATTATAGAGGTAAAATAAACTGGATTTGAGGAAATTTGATGAGAAATGTTTGAGTTCTTATTGAGATCCTCAATGAAATTGACTTTTGATTGCAGACTTGACAAAGCTGAGCTCAGTTTGACACATCTCTTCTCATCTCTTCTATTTCTCAGGAGAAATATCTGAGAAACACATGAGACTTAAGCAAAGGTTTCATGTGTGTTATTTTACATACAATGAGAATACAGTTACGTACGGTACCTGCTCGTGGTCCAGAGGAATCTGGACTCATGTCGGGGGAGCGGATCACAGGTACTTGACTCTTGATGAGTGGATGTGGACAGAGGGGGGTGAAGCCATACCAGTCATCATTCACCGTACAGACTGGCTTACCATTAAGACCTGCAGTACAGAAGTAAAAGAGCGTTTGATGTTTGTGTGGTCCGGGGTACCACAGGGGACCGTACCAGGACCCCGCTGAACATATCTGCAGTGCAGCATACATGCACGGCCTGATCAAAAGCCGCTCCTCCCGCCCGAAGCAGCAAAAAGCACTGAACCCCGGTTGTGAGCAAACCTTTCTTCAGTCCTCACACTTGAGTTTCATGAGATTCAAGCGAAGTTCCAAACAGCTGCTAAAGGAAATGAAAAGCTTAAGGAAATGATGGCAGGTTAATGCTGAGGGACACAACAGCTGTGAGGAGAGAGAGCGTGAAGGTCCAAGCTGTTCATGTGGTGTTCTGATACAGCTGTCAATCACAGAAAACACACCTGTGGCTCGAAACAACACCTCACAACACATTGTCAAAGCTTTGTAGGGATTTCCATGGAGACCCTCCGATGTGAAGGCTGTTTTTACTCTGGTGCCGGACTCCCGTTGCCTTAAAAACATACGTGATGATGTCTTTAAAAAAGATGTGGGCAGGTTTTTAAAATAAAAACATGAATGCATTCACACTTTGTCTCGTTCGGTGTGAAGAACTCACATTTGCAATAGACTCAATGTTTTACTGCAGGAGGTAACGTGGGCACACGTCAAGTATTATAAAGAAACTGTACTGTATGCTCACGTGTGAAAACTCATTCTAATCATCAGGAAATCTGTGCATAAACACTAAATGAACTACATTCATGAAAAGTAATTTTCCTCATTTAACAATTCATCTGAATGTATTAAGAGTAAGTCATATGTTTGTAACAAAATAAAAGTTTTAACACTTAGACGATAAAAAATATATTATAATTCACAATACAGTTCAAAAGTTAAGGCTCACTTTACTGAAATGTTTCTTGTGATCTTGAAAATCTTCAATGTTTTGTATATAAAAATGTTTTATTTTCAATCAATCAACCCTGAAAATGTTTATATTTCACCCAACAATGGGTTAAAACAACCCAGCACAGGTGGGTTTGTCCCCTTTTACAAAATAAATGTATTTTTTAGAGTGTGGATGGCAAAGTATTCTACAAACACTTATTTATAATACAAACATATTAGTTTATTTTATTAGAAAGCTCAATTATAATTGAATGTTTTTAGTTTTACTTTAGATTTTTGTTAATCACAACATAATTCCCAAGGTTTAAATCAGTCGACTATTATTCTATGTGAATAAGTGACACTTAATTGTAATCAAACTTTTCCTTCAGCACAGAACACTGAAAAAAATAACTTGTACAATTTACTTAATAAAATCCTCGTAACAATTTGCACGAACATTTTTTAAGAAAAATTTGCTGCTATAATTCAAGTACAACTTACTAACCAGAATAAAGTAAATTCTACTTATTAAATACATTTAGTTTTTGTTAAAGTATCAAGTAAATGTTACTTAAAGTAAACAAAAAAACTTCACTGAACATAAACATGTATCTAACTCAAACTTCACGGATCACTTACTTTCATATTAAAAATACTATATTTTTTACAACATAGATGGTCAAGTGAGCTGAGACTGCTCCATGACTCATATCAGCCGAGGCACAAGCACCGCTCTTCTGAACAACAGTAACAACTTAAAACATAATACCAAAACTCTCCTAAATCTCAAAGATAAATCAACAAAAAACACAAACAAGTCTTTCTTTTTACTGAAAAACACTTAAAATGACACTTAAAGGTGGGGTGTCCGATTTCTCTTAGCCATTGTTGATGTTCAAATCACCAAAACAGACACACCCCTACCCCCATCTGTCGCTTTGGTCAGCGCTCGGCTCCACTAATGTCCGTCCTGTGCACTGTGCACCTTACTGCTGGTGGGCTACAAAGTTGTTTTGGTACTCGGCCCGACTTTGTCTAAACAAGCGTAATTCGGAAATCGGACACCCCAAATTTAATCTGGAATCTCCTAATGCAGTCAGATGCCAAGCATGCTGGGAACTACAGATCAACTGCCAAAGTAGTTATATCTACAAAAATGATTTATGTAGTCTCGACACAAAATAAATAAGTAAACTTAATTTGACCAATTTAAATGGGTTTAACATAAATAAATTGAGTTGGATTTACTTAATAATTTGTTCAATTAAAATTACTCAAACAAAATAATTAAAATCTTAACAACCAAAATTAGTAGATTTAATTCCCCAAGATTTTTACCATATTTTAACTCAATTTTTTTGTTAAAAACAGGAACATAATTATATTAAGCGTATTTTAATAACTTCCCTGATACACACGTACATCTGGCAGACATCTATCTGAAGTCTGCATTTTCATCTGCAAGACATCTGTCAGATGCTGTTTGCTCATCTACCCTACATCTCTGAGACGTCTGCTGTCAGATGTCATATAGACCTCTAGAAGATGTCTGTAAGATGTGTAGGATTTAGAATGGATGTACAACAGCTCTTTCTAAGATGTTTAGCAGATGTTTTTACACAGCAGATGTTTTCCAGATCTCCAGATCTTTAGCAGACATCTTACAGATGTACCTGTGCTATCTGGGTTCTACTAAGGCACATAATCTACTAGTTAATCTAGTAAAGCACATAATCTACTAGTTAATCTACTAAAGCACATAATCTACTAGTTAATCTAGTAAAGCACATAATATACTAGTTAATCTACTAAGGAACATAATCTACTAGTTAATCTAGTAAAGCACATAATCTACTAGTTAATCTACTAGTTAATCTAGTAAGGCACATAATATACTAGGTAATCTACTAAAGAACATAATCTACTAGTTAATCTACTAAAGCACATAATATACTAGTTAATCTAGTAAAGCACATAATATACTAGTTAATCTAGTAAAGCACATAATATACTAGTTAATATACTAAAGCACATAATCTACTAGTTAATCTAGTAAAGCACATAATCTACTAGTTAATCTACGAAGGCACATAATCTACTAGTTAATCTACTAAAGCACATAATCTACTAGTTAATCTACGAAGGCACATAATCTACTAGTTAATCTACTAAAGCACATAATCTACTAGTTAATCTAGTAATGCACATAATCTACTAGTTAATCTACGAAGGCACATAATCTACTAGTTAATCTACGAAAGCACATAATCTACTAGTTAATCTACTAAAGCACATAATCTACTAGTTAATCTACTAAAGCACATAATCTACTAGTTAATCTAGTAAGGCACATAATATACTAGTTAATCTACTAAAGCACATAATCATTTTTTTCAGTGAATGAAAGACTCACTACAACCCAACCGCATTATAACACGACTGAACTCCTCCTGACACTTCACCAAACAGCCAATTACACAACACAGACGCTGTCTTTCACTCTTCTGTCAGGACTGACGTGTCTCACCCTGCATGTGTCTGACTCGATGTGGATGAGGGTTGTGTCTGGAGAAGAAGGAATGATGGCTCAGGGACCCGAAGCGGACACCGCTTCTGGTGTTGGTCCTGCTCGTGCCCGGGGTGTCACAGGTCAACTTCTCCCGTGTGTTCTTATTCAGCACAGAATCAGGGCTCGCGCGCTCATCTGACGTCTCCATAATCTCAAGAAAGAGAATTCACGTCAAGTTACAATTATTCTAATTCTGATTATCTTCTGTCAGACAGGACAAAAGTTCACCAATTAAACATCACAATACTTTCCGAGCGTCTTCATTCAAGGGTCCTCATTCATGCATTGATCCATGTAAAATGTAATTCATTTAAAAGTACAGTAAGATACAGAACTCACCCCTCTCTCTCTCTCTCTGTGATGTTTGCTGTAGTTGCCTGGAGACCCAGAACAACACAAAAGGAAATCTCCAACAGCGCAGCCAAAAACACACTGACACTTCCTCATCTGTCATTACTGCAAGACACTTTCTTATGACAGATTACTCTTACACGTGTGCTTCCAGAGTCAAGTCAAGTTTATTCTTTTAGCACTTTTCACAATTTAAAAGTTTTTCAAAGCAGCTGTATACAGTAGAAAACATTGGAACAAACAGACAATAAATAAAGAAAATGTAATGCAGAATAATAATGACATAAACAAGAGAGTAGAGCAATAATAATAATCTAAAATCATAATAATATAAAATCATAATAAAATAATAATGAATAAATATAAACCTGAAATCATAAATACGTGTATTCTAGAACCCAGAGTAACTGGTATCATTGCATATCTTCCATTAGATGTACATTAGTAATTGTCTGTGGATTGTTAAAGGGACTGATTGGGTATGTGTGTCACATTTTATGTAAACTGTACATTAGCGGCAGTAATTGGTATGGTAACTGACATTTATTGAAACCCCCCCAAGACTCCTTTTATAGGGCATAAAAATATTTTACACTAAAGTATGGAAATGATCTTCTAATAAACGATGAAGAATTTCATTTCAACACGTTCTTGTTCTTTATTTGTCTGATTTATTCTCATACGATGAGTATAAGTGTGCGGCTTTGGCAAATGTGGTTCATTTGGGGCAGATTTAATGGAGGAACAAGAATCCGTTCAAGTCTGACTACAAACAACCTAATAGAATAAAATCTGATCATTTCTGTGACTTCACGTCAATGAGAAGCTCTACAGGCAGTCATTTCACCTGTGATGAGAATCGACAGTGCCTCCAATACTCATATTTCTGTCTCCTTTCAGATAAATGAACCTGTGTGGGTCTGCACTGCGTGAACTAATCCATGTCCCACTTCTTAAATGAAGGCACAAATCCAGTGTTCCTTTTTCATATAATCACACATGTTCTTTGATATCTAACATATTATTAGGACTATTGCAAAATGTACAAACTCCCTATAGTTTGACAAATATCTGATGTCTACTGACAAAGCTTTAGCCTGCTTAAAGTGGCAGTTCACCCAGAAATCATTTTCTCATCCTCATGTCATTTCAAACCTGAGTTTCTTTCTCAGAAAAGAAGATATTTTGAAGAACGTTGATGATCAAACAACACTGAACCCCATTGACTTTCATGAACACAAAACTCCTGGGACATTTCTCAAAATATCTTCTGTTGTGTTCCACTGAAGAAAGACAGACATGCAGATGTACAACCATGACAGAATGACAGAATATCGTTTAACAAAAATCATGGTTCCTAAGTAAAATGTTCTTTGTTATGGGCTCTGTGGTTCCATAAAGAACATAAAAATGTAAGAAAGAAATAGTTAATTTAGGAAGCTTTGACTGAAAGGTTCTTTGGAGTACCCAAAATGTTTTTTTTCTATAGTCTCAGTAAACAGCACCTTCGTTGTACAATCAATGTTCTTTTTACATTTTTAATTACCAAAAAAAAATGTACTGTAGAACATTTTAAATATTCTATATAATTACAATCCTCTTTACAAGCTACGGACCATTTAATGAAATGTTACAGTTTTTCTCGATTGCTAACACACAATTCATGAAACAAATCACCATTTTCTGACAACTATAAACACATTCTCAGAACAATACACCAACGTGTACAAACCCCACACACAAACAGCCTCATTTTGCAAAGGTTTAACCATGTTCTCATTCAGAAAACACAAACACATAATATAATGAACTGAAGTGTCAAGATGTAAACTCAAATAGCACACATTTGTCCATCAGTAAACATTCAGTGGCAAAACTGATGACACACCAATCAGAATCACAGGATAATATCAATAGGAGCACAGGTAATTGTGCATCCTAGAATCATCTACTGCACTTTATACTACTTACTGTAAACATAACGTATAATTACAGTACACACTTAAGATGAGAGAAATGTCACTATTCTGTATCGAGTAAACCGAATAGCACGTGTGGACCCTGAATCTATGATTGTCAAGTTTATTTGAAGCATTTTTTTACTTTACTTTTTTTTATTTGCAGAACTCAGAGAAGACTACTTACAAATTTTTTTTGTCAGGAGTCCAAGAAATTGCTATCGTATCCTGAATCGATATTGGGCCAAAGGTGCATAGGATGCCATGTTTATTTATATATTTATGCAATTGTATTCTGCATTGTGTTGCATACCCAGTTTATATTGTTTTTTTGGTTTTTGAACTTTTCTTGTCTTGTCTATTTCATCTACTTTCATCTAAGATTACTTACCGTAACAGTAGTGTAATATTTTATTTTTTCCTAAAGCCCATTGTGGCATTTTGCTCTTTCTGCACTCTTTAATGTTGTAGATTGTTTTAGACACAAATTACTATTTTCTTGAATAACAATAAAAGGTTTTAGTAACAGTGTTTTGAATTGATCTCACCAGTGTCTACAACTATGTTGTAGTGTGAGTGTTTCTGAGGACTTGTGTGTCATGTTTGGGGGAAAAGTTTGATTTTTCAGCAAATTTGAATGATTTAGAGTGGAGAGCTTCATTTTGACTTGAAAATAGGATGTTGAGGGAATTGGGTGAGAAGTTATGGATTTGTGTTTAGAGTTTCGAGAAAAGGAGCCATAATTTCAAGAAATGTGTTTAAGCAATCGAGAAAAACTGTAAAAAGCTCCACACACTCACTCATCAACGCGCGCGCGCGCGCGCACGCACTCTCCTCCCCGCAGCAGAGACACCGGAGCGCGCAGCAGAAGCTCATCATCCACAGCAGGACTTCATTAAAGCACATGAAACTGGATTCGTTTACTCTTCATCTGCAAAGCGTCATGTCCTCTTCCACAGAGATGACGGCCACCACGCAGATCACTCCTGAGGTTCTCCAGAAACTCCTGCAGTATTATAACCTCTCCCGACAGGAATTCATCCACACCTACAACATTCAGCCTCTGGTTTACATTCCCGAACTCCCAGCTGGAGCGAAAACCACCTTTGTGGTCATGTATGTGATTATTTTCGTGCTGGCGCTGGTTGGAAACAGTTTGGTGGTTTATATTGTGGTGCGTAAAGGCGCGGCGCAAACGGCGACGAACGTCTTCATCTGCTCTCTGGCTGTCAGCGATCTGCTCATCACCTTCTTCTGCATCCCCTTCACACTCCTGCAGAACATCTCTTCAGAGTGGCTAGGAGGTTAGATTCGGATTCAACTCGCATTTACACTGAAATCTTGTATTACGCGATCTTGTTTTATGGGTAATTGACTGTGTATCATGCAGTCGAGCGCGCACTGTAGTGTCCAAAAGCGCACTTCATCTGAAACTAATGCTCTCATTTGTTGGAATATTTGCTGAAATATACTCATTTTTAATTCAACATCAAAAATCTAAAAGCTCATAGAAACTACAGCACCATGACGATTATACATTTGTACGGTACCAAAGACGTTCTCTGTTTGGCTGAATGGTTCCATGATAACCTGTTTAACATAAACGGAACTTTTGTGTTGCACAAACAGTTCATTGTAGAGGAAAAAAATTGAAATGGTTCTTTTAAGAACCTTGGACTGAACGTTTTTTTGGAAACCAAAAAATGGCACCACAAAGAACACTTAGCACCTTTATTTTTGTACTTTTTATTTGAAGTGCACTTTCATATAAATTGTAACATAAAGTGCTGTATGTACTGTAAACCTAATGTTGGTTTGTCAGCCATCCAGAATCACTGTTAGTTCAGTTTTTAAGGATCTGTAGCTCAGTTTTTGTGCTACACTGCAAGGGTCATGGGCTCGATTCCCATAGCACCTTATTGTAAAGTGTTACCAATATATTATATATAAAATATAAATCATTTTCAGTACTAATCACAATCCTTATAAAGATGATAGAGCAAGGTGTGTTAGTTCCAGTCTATCATTCTACCGTATATCAAATTATACACATTGCAATATATGATTATGGCCATTAGTAATAGTACTATGAAATTACCGTCTGACACCATACTCTGTACCCTGTATTCGTTAGTGAGGGTCCGTGTTCCTTTGGGGGAGTTTAATGGCGCATAAAGTCTCTTCTGTGCTGTAGATAATGAGAATCTGTTTATAAAGTCAAGTAGACTAACATTTGCGTGAGCTACGTGTTCTACCTTAATGAACTCTGTAGAGATGCCGGTGTTGTGCCCAATTTTGACTCCCCGCCAGATTATGACTCCCCTCATTGATTTTGATGGGGGATTAGCTAATCCTAACCCCTCCCCCACACCTAATCCTAACACCTAATGTTAGTGGGGGATGGGGGAGTCATAATTTGGCAGGAGTCATTTTTTGGCACAACACAGGCACACTTTAGATTAAGGCCCACAAAGTACTGCATAATTGAGTACTGCATAAACTTCTACAGTACATATCTGTAGATAAAGGGGAACAATATGCAAAGTTTGGGGGAATAAAGGGGTAAGATAAAATATTTATGAGGGAACTGCATGCCATATAAACATCCAAACCAAACCGCTCTTGAACTACTTGATTATAGTCTCAAAAGATCAACATCGATTTTGCGCTTTTAACACATTTAAACTCAAAATAACTCATAACTAAAAGAAAGTATTTGTGACCAAAATGAATCCTAAAGTCAAAACTCTTGTCAAATTTACAGTTGACTGTCTGCGTGCTTCCTTCGTGCTGTTGCGAAAACTGAACACATCATTGCCCTTTAATTCATGTTTGCTATAATAAGAACCCCATACTTAATTAATATCCACAGAAGCTTATTTATGGGTACATTGTGATTACAAAAATATAGTGTATGTTCACGCTGAGATTGTTGTGTAGCATACAGCAGGTCATGCATACCACCTTATATTAAAATACAGTATAAATATTCTTTTGAATTTCCTGACTTCGTTATTCCCCAAACTTTGCTTATTGTTCCCCTTTACCTACATATATGTACTGTAGAGGTACAATTAGTTACCAATTAGTTACTAATGATGCGGTACATCGCGGGCCGTAATCTAAAGCGCTACTGAGATGCCTTCACACGGATCAAAACAACCAGCAGTCAATTCTTTTCACAGAGGTTGTGGAAATTCAGTTCAGCTTCTGTCCATCCCTCTGGACACACTTGTATTCTGTAATAAATCTCTCTGGTGGTGATAGATGGTCCTGCTGTGACTGCAAACTCTTTCTCATTGACCTCTCGAGATCCTGCTGGTGGAGATTAAAATGATTCATTTCAATACAGATTTAGATATGTTTATAACGGCACAAACATCTGTCTGTCTCCTGGGAGTTGTTCAACCACCTCTAGAGAAGTGACAGACCAATATATTGTTGAATGTATATTATGTCATTGTAATGTCAAGTACAAGAGTCTGAGACCGAGTTTTTGTGCGTGTTGTGTGTGCAGGTGTTCTGGTGTGTAAGACAGTTCCTTTCGTACAGACAACAGCCATCGTGACGGGCATCCTCACCATGACGTGTATCGCCATCGAGAGATACCAGGGCATCGTTTATCCGCTCAAGATGAAACGAGAGTACACGCCCAGGAGAGCCTACAAAATGTTAGGTGAGCTCAAGATCCTCTTGTTCTAATGAATGCACAACATGTGCAGTGTTGTGTTTGTGTATGAAACGGAAAGACCTCACGGATAGATATATTTAAATAGATATTTATTATATGTATACAGGTGTGGTGTGGATGGCGGCTGTCATGGTGGGATCTCCGATGTTGTTTGTTCAACAGTTAGAGGTGAGCGAAGAGATGAATACTGTGTTTATTTCAATCTGATCTCAGAATGAGATTTTGATCCTGAAAGATGTTAAGGTTATATCATGAAAGAATGTTTTTACATTACATAATCTGTAAATTATGATTATAAAGCTCTTTATTCATGAAAATCTGAAAGCCACGAACGGATGCACTCACACGACATCAGTCTGTTAAATATCTATTTGAAAAAGTAATCATAAATGTATTGAAATGATAATCGCAGGCGCTCTGTGACTTTTTTTTCCACTATATTTATTTGATTTACTTTTGAAATGTGACCATTGCTCGGCTCCCGTGGCATCATGGGATAGAGAAGTGTCCATTAGTGATGGGTCGTTCTTGAACGATTCGTTCATTTTGAACGAATCTTTAATGTGACTCGGGAAGAATGAGTCGTCTCGGGGAGTGATTCGTTCAGTCGCGCATGCGCAACATTCTATGGGTCCTGTACTGGAATTAGTAAATTAACTAATTTCTCTGTCCAAAGCTGTCACGTCATGTGACAAAAGAATGATCGACTCGAACCCGAAGACTCGAGAGGTGAACTAATCAATTCTCTTTCCGGCTCAGACTGCATTGGTAAAGCGTACAGGGCTGTCATGTGATGAACGAACGACTCAAACCCGAAGACTCGAGAGGTGAACTAATCAATTCTCTTTCCGGCTCAGACTGCATTGGTAAAGCGTACAGGGCTGTCACGTGATGAACGAACGACTCAAACCCGAAGACTCGAGAGGTGAACTAATCAATTCTCTTTCCGGCTCAGACTGAATTGGTAAAGCATACAGTCACGTGATGAACGAACGACTCAAACCCGAAGACTCGAGAGTAGGGTTGTGACGGTGAGGAAATTTTCCCACCGGTTTATCGATATGTGACAACACCGGTAATACCGATATCACCGGGGGGAATGGGGGGTGGAGTTTCCCTCTTTTCCTTCGCTTTTAAATAGCCTATGCCTGTGCGCATTTCACTTTCACTTTTGAATTAGCGGTTAATTGCCAATTCGGCGTCAATGCTTGAATAAACTACAACAATACAGGGGGAAAAAATTCAAACTCACTTATATGAAACAACAAACTTTTATTAATATAACGAATAAAAATACACCATGCTATATAGGCTGAAAAAACGGAAAATCAGCAAACTGTGGTGTGGAACAAAGTAGCCTAAATAATAGAACGTTTATCACGTAGCCTATTAGAACGTTTTTTAAAACGAATAAGGAAATAAAATAGGACTAAATATATTTTTTTAATTAAATAAGGTAAAACCAAATAAGTAATAAACGAATGTAAAAAAAAAATTCCAAAATCACCTTACATAAATGGCAAGTCAGCAGTCTTTTCAAAATAAAAAATAAATAAAACTAAATTGGCTTGCTTGCAGTTTACATGTTCTTTGCCAGGAAACTCAACACGTTGACCTTCTCTGGCTTAAGGTGGGATCTTGTGGGGGTGACGATGTTTCCCATCGTACTAAACACCCTCTCGGATGCTCAGCTTGTCGCACACACGCAAAGATTTTTTTTGCTACCTTTGCCAAGAGGGGGAACCGACTTTCATTATCTTTCCACCAAACGAGAGGATCCTGCTCTGTGTTGATGGGTGAATCCTGAGCATAGGTGCAAGTGCTGTCACCACCTTTTCTGGAATGGTCAGATTTGCTGTAGCAGTGCCTGCCTTTCTTTTTAAAAAACTAGCTAAAGTCTTTTTTCTTTTGACCTGTGGCTCGACGCCGGTGGTTTCCTCCTCAGTTGCTCCTCCCTCTCTCGCGGGCTGCGCTGACTGCGCTCTTCTACCGAGGATGACCGCTTCTTCCTCTATCATCTTCTTGGTCTCCTCAACATTCGGGTCGTAGTAGTCACCCCGGTAGCGCAGGTCCAGGAATGTTGCCTTTCGCATAAGCTGCCGGCTTGCTTCTGGCAGAGCTCTATATTTCTCGTCTAAGATTGAAATTATGCCGGCTTTTAGGTTGGCTGTCAGTTGTCCATCCTCATCCGATGGGGCCAATGTGTCCTCTTTAATGAGACGCAGCACAGGGAGAAGAGATGACGCCGTTACATCATTTTCGCCCGACAAAATGTCGGTGAACTCGCTCATTGGCTTCAGCCATGTGATGATCACATATTGGTCATCAGCAAGAACTCGATTGATGGCCGTCCTTTGCTCTAACATCTTATCAATCATTTTCTGCTTGGAGCCCCAGCGAGTTGCACAGTCCTCGGGGAGAAAATAAATTACTATTATTATTATTATTATTATCAATAATAATTAAGAAAACTGCATGATATATGGCATTATGGGCCTAGACTATGATTTTATTATAGCCTACTTTATTTACGTTTTTTTGAAACTAATAATAAACTTACAGTCACAAGCGAGTGTTCGGGAGGCCAAGCTCGACCTGGGCTTTCTGCAGCTCCCTTTTCCTTCTCCAGCTGTGAGAGAACATGCCGTACGACAAACCGCTAGGGCACGGTCTGTGCGGGCTTTCTCCGTCTTCTCAATAGTGTTGGACACAGCTAGGTTCAGCTTAACCAGGGCCAGCCTAAATTACAAACAGCCGCTTTAATGTTGCTTCCACTGTCCATCGTGATACTCAACTCAACTCAACTCAACTTTATTTATATAGCGCTTTTACAATTTTCATTGTTACAAAGCAGCTGCACATGAGACACATTGACTACAAGCAAAACAATCAAAGTTGTACCTGTAAAAACAAGAAAAGGTTGAAAACACAGAAGACAGACACACCCACACACAAAACACTCCACGCACACAACACGCACACACACACACACACACCAACACACACAGACACAGAGACACACACACACACGTACGTACACAGACAAGTACGCACACACACAAACGCTCAGTGAGAGCACACATTTAGGATAAAGGAGAGAGAAGCACAGGTCAAATATAGCAGATAATAAAACAAGACACTTTATTGCCTTCTAACCCCCAGTCATGCAGAGCCTCCTGCAGAGCATCGGCCAAGTTAGCGGCAGTGTGGTCCTCTGGCAAAAAACTTGTTTGGAGGCATTTTGACACCAGTTTCCATTCCGTGTCAATAAAATGGAACGTCAGTGACATGTAAGGTGTCATTTTTGTGCTCGACCACATGTCCGTTGGGAGTGAAAAATGTTCGACTGTTGAAATAGCCTGTTGCAGCTCACCCCGGACACGGTTGTAGGCACTTGGGATAGCGGTGTAGGAGAAATATGAGCGCCCAGGCAGTTCATATTGGCTGTCGAGTGTGTTTATTAGTTCTTTGAAAGACTGTTTTTCAACCGTGTAGAACGACACCATATCTTTGCAGATATATTTAGTCACTGCATCAGTACATTTGTTCCACCTCACACTGTCCCTCTGATATTTTGTGCGTCGCGCAAATGCATCACTAATTGATGGCTGTGCCTGTGCGTCTGGCTTCTGCGGTCGACTTTTTGCTGCAGGGCCCATTTTGGCAGCCTCATTTTTGTGGTGCACTTGAAGGTGTGTGTATAAATTACTTGTGTTTCCTCCGGATGCTGCCACCTTCGTCAGGCAAAGTTTGCAGATTGCTTCGTTAACATTTTCAGGTTGAATGTTTGCATTTGGTTTGAATCCAAAATACTGCCAAATAGGCGCTTTTGCATTGCGTTTTGAAACTAAATCGTCCGCCATTCTCTTTCTTTTTAGTCAGCTCGACTCCTGCCACTGATCTGCGACGTGACTGTCACTCGGCATGCATTGCGCGCGCAGCTGATTTTAGTTTTTAATTAGACACTTTTTAATTAGTGTCTGTCCTCTTCTAAACTAAATGGTTTATTTTACTTACTTAAATATTTGAATAATAAAAAAAAAAATCAAAACAATGGTGAGAGACGGTGCCACGGTGAGGCAAGTGACGTAACGGTGTTGTGACTTAACACCGGTATAACTGCGAACACCATCTGTCGCGGCAAGCCTACTGTTTACACAAAACAATCCCTCGGTTTTTTACACTCATTATTATCCGATAATATTTATAATTATAATATTAAAACAGTCACACATTACACATCCCAACATGCCTGAAAATGAATTCAACCAGTGCTCAACCTGATGCAAACGTGCCTTGATCAAATTCTAATTAAAAAGACTGATGGCCTCTGATCTATCGGTTGGTCAAACACTTGATATTTCTACGCCGCCTGTCAGAAGGCATAAACTCAAAGTACACGTTCAAGATGTGCGTGCAGCCCCTGTATGGTTTTTCAACGGTTCTATATAGCACCTCAGTCATCCCAAAGAACCACTGAAGAACTACTGAAGCACCAAGACATGGGTCTATATAGCACTTAAAGTGTTTCCATGTGATTACAAGTCAAGAACCAATTTTAGTGCTTATACACTCTTAAAAATAAAGGTGCTTAAAGGGTTCCTCACAGCGATGCCATAGAAGAACCATTTTTGGTTCTACGAAGAACCATTAAGTCAAAGGTTCTTTAAAGAATCATCTCTTTCTTACTTTTTTATAATCTGAAGAACCTTTTCTCGCAGCAAATAACCTTTTGTGAAGCGGAAAGGTTTTTTAGATGTTAAAGGTTCTTTATGGAACCAAAAGGTTCTTCTATGGCATCGAAGAACCTTTTGAAGCATCTTTTTTTAAGAGTTTCAAACACAACACCGCATCAGTTTTCAGTAGCGAAAGCTCTTTACAATATCTGTCAGAGTATAGTGAGTTCATTCTTACAGTACCTCATGTCATGTGTGTTTGTTCCTCAGGTGAAGTATGATTTTCTGTACGACCTCCATCACGTGTGCTGTCAGGAGCGCTGGCGTTCTCTTCAGCATCGACAGATCTACACGACCTTCATGATGGTGGCTCTGTTTCTGCTGCCGCTCGCCGCCATGCTCTTCCTCTACAGCCGCATCGCAGTCGAGCTCTGGATCCGCAAACGTGTGGGAGACTCGTCCATCCTCAGCGCCATGAACCACAGAGAGATCAACAAAATCTCAAAGTAAACACACACACACACACACACACACACACACACACACGCACACGAATACTGTATACGTGCAAGAACAACCTGGAATTGAAATAATGAAGATGTTGGGATGGAAAACAAAACAACACGTAGCATTCCACTTTCAAATGTAATAGATTTCAAAGTTAAAAGAGAAAACACGGCTGAATCATTGTACCAGAACTGAGTGTGAATGGGATCTAGATGTTTTGGTTTATTTGTATTCAACTGCCTGCAATTCATTTCATTACAAGAGCTTCTATTGACAACGAGGCTGGTGTTATATTATTCTGTTGTTTTATTTGTTTTTGTGCTTCAAACAGAAAGAAGAAACGTGCCGTGAAAATTATGGTCACTATTGTCCTTCTGTTCACCATCTGCTGGGCTCCGTTTCATATCGTCCACATGCTCTTCGAGTACAGTAAGTGTTTTTAGGACACATCAAAAATATGTTTCTTTCTTCATATCTTGAAAAATGTTGGAAGCCAAATAACACCACTCACATTGACTTCCATTGTACGAACACAAAACCACAGAGACATTTCTCAAAATGTCTGCTTTTGGGTCCCCCTGAAGACACATACAGGTTGACAAACGCATGAAGGTAAATAAATGATGACAGAATTTGCATTTTTGACTGAACTGTGGCTTGAAGTCGTCAGGTGTCTGTAGTTACACAAACATCAGGAGGTTTTGAGAAGCTGCTGATGTAAATGACGGTACTTCAGACACAATCAGCTCACAGCGGGACGTTCACGTGATTTAGTGTATTCACAGTAAACTACATACAGTACGAGGAACATGATTCATGCGCTCCGGGTCATTCAAACCCATAATCATCATTAACACACAGAACCTTCATCATTAAGCTTGAAACACCCACCTAACCTAACCTAACAGGGGGTCAGAGATTATTTAACCTCCCTCAGTTTGAGTGACACTCGCAACAACACAAAAGGAGATGTTGAGCTCTTTTATAATCAGGGCAACTGAAGGGATACATTAAATCTGACCCCCATCAGATGAGGTGGAAGAAAAACAGGCTGTGAGTGCCATTACAAGTGAAATTAAAGCGTGAATAAGTGAGCTGAGTGAATCGTTACAGCCCTATAAATACATCATCTCCTTCGGCATAGAAGCGAAAACATGACAACATCTTTGTCCTGTGTCAGCCACCGTAGTTCTTTAAAAGGGAGGGTGGAGGGGTGGAGTGAGCCGTTGGTTGTAATTCACAACCTCACCACTAGATGCCGCTAAAATCTACACACAGAACCTTCAAAGTTGCTTGAAAAAAAAACACATGAACTTGACATGTACAAAAACACATGAGGTCACATGTACGGGTGAAACGTGATGACATGTTGTGAACCCAACCTCTTGTGTCGTGTGTTCAGATGATCTGGAGAAGAGCTACGACGAGGTGACCATCAACATGATCATCGCTGTGGTTCAGGCCATCGGCTTCTCCAACTCCTTCAACAATCCCATTGTCTACGCCTTCATGAACGAGAACTTTAAAAAGAGCTGCGTGGCCAAGCTTTCGCTGTACCTGCGGCGACTCGGATGCCAGGGCGGCGCCAGAGAGCGAGTCAACGTCAGCGTGCACTTCTCCAAACATCTCAAACCAGAAGTGTTCAGCACCAACACGGGCAGCAGAAACACCGCCGGTCATCACACGCCTCGCAACAGACATCTGGAAATGCCCACACGCTCCTCACAGCTCCCGGCCGTCAAGTAAACACAAGACGACAACATTACTGTTGACATCAGCTGAGAAGCGCAGACGTTGAGATGTTCAGCACGACAGAACGAAGCGTCAAAGCGAAGAGCGGCTCTGTGACATGAGATTCAGGAGGAGGACTGCTTTTCAAACATACAACAGACAAACCTCACATGAAACACACGAAGGGGCGAAGCATGTAACTGTGAGAACACTGGTCATGGGTTAAAGAACAAACCGTTATTACACATCTTAAACAATATATTCCACATCAGAACAACGATAGCTAGAATTCATCCATCGCCCCAAAGTCTAGGAGCTTTTTTAATGGGTTTTTGGTTAAAGGTGCAGTTCGTAACAATTTTGCAGTAAAATATCCAAAAACCACTAGGCCAGTGTTATATATTTTGTTCAGCTGAGTACTTACAATATCTCAAATGTTTCCAACTACTTGTAAATCGTGAGAAAATGGCCATTCTAAACAGTGACACGGGGCTGTGCGGTCACCTGTCAATGGCGTCATATCCGTGTTCCTCTTTGTTACCGCCTTTACTGACGTAGAAACCGCATGACAACAGTGTCGTGGACAAATGCAGAAGTAGTGTCTAGCGTCTAGCAAGCCACTAGCTTGTTTCCAGCTGTCACTTATTTACGGACCACAATTATTCACAACAATTATAAAACTTTACCTCATCCGCTAACATGATTTCTGATGGCCATCAGCGGTGGAGTTGAAGACCACAGATCCCATCATTCCACGCTCCTTCACAGCGTCATCAAGCTACGGCATTGTTGTTGTTGTTTTAGTGGCGTTTTTTACAAACTGCACCTTTAAATGCCTAAAATAAGTTTTGTGGTTAACCTCTAAATATCGTCACATTTTATTCTGTGATATAAATAAAACTATAACCTGCTCATGATTTTTTTAAACGTTTAGGCCCGATTCACATTTTGCGTCTAAAACCGCGCGGAAAACGCCAGCTGCGCCTCTTTCTCTTTTCAAATGACCCGCGGTGCGCGCGTGGAACTCCGAAAAGTTGAACATCTCGGGACTATCTCGATGCAGCACCGACGCGCCTAGAAAAATGTGCGGTGCATCGCCCCCTATTTGCGCGCGTCTACATTTAAAATAACGAATATGCGCGCTGAAAATTCACTAAATGTGAATCGGGCCTTATCGGGCCTTCATCCTTTATTGTGCAAGTTGCTGAAAGCGACTACATCCTTTGGTGGGGAGCTTATTTTTTCCGCGACCTTCTGGGGTCACGTCTATGGGCAAAATGCATACACTGTAAAAAAATCCAACTTGCAAAATGTTCTCCCTACAAAGATAAATAAGTTACTTGAACATAGAATTTTTAGTTAAAGGAGTCAAATGATTGTTTTGCACATACTAAACAAAATTAGCCTAAACACGTTTCTAACAAAGATTATTTTGTTGACTGGACTTAGATTCTCAAGGTTTTGGCCAAAATGCGTCCGAAAGTTTGCCCAACTTACAAAACAGAGTATTCTGAACAAACAATATTGCAAGAGATTGAAAGTTCCCAAGATGCATTGCAGCATGTTCAATTCTGTTTTTTATTTGTTTTTCTTTTAAAGATTAGTGTTGTAGTTCTTGCTGGCTTAATTTATGCTTGAATATCGTTGTTACCGTTAGTTATCTGTTGTGTTTAGAGATTTTTTAATGAATGATGGTTTTTGATTGTTACCGTGGTTCAGGTTTGTGTGCAAGTGTCCTTATTGATGTTTTTCTGTATGGACGGAGAGTTGAAAACAGAATCAAGATTTC
>NC_079907.1:771199-781308 GCF_024868665.1 Triplophysa rosa
TTTTGACAGGGTTTTTTTGACAAATTAAATATAAAAATGTCTTAACATTATATTTACAAATGATTCAACCAATTTGCCTGTTCGTGACGTTTGAATGTTTCTTACTTCAAAACCGAAACTAAACGGCTTTTCCTCGCGGAAGGTCTGCATTCGGTAAAAATGAGCTAATCAATTATTTCAAATTCACATTTCATGTCCAGTTTTTTCTCATGTGGCAAGTAGGCGTGTAATAAGCGGGATAATGTACAAGCAGCCGGCTGTTATCACAGAAATAAGCCCCTTCAGTGAGACACGAGACCCTCCGCTTCACGTCCATCACACTGTTGGGGCTGCCTGTACATTATCCCTTACATAATTCACACAATCACCGGAGGAAAGGAGCAAACAGGAAAACCCCGGAGTCACACGCGGTGAGCGGCAGGTGGGCGTCTGTGGCTCTGAGCTCTTCTCTCTGATTGGCTGATAAATGTGGTTTTCTCCCTCAGGGGGGCGAGCGATCAAACGGTCATGACTCAATAGTGCACGTGATTGCCATCTCACCGGCTCACATGCCGTTTCTCCAGCGTTTATTACAAATGTTCTTGTGATTTTATTTTTGGTGAAGGTCACAGGGCTGTTTAAATCTGAACACCATTTATAAAAAGATAACTTCTGTGTACAATGAGAGTACGAGACACGGTAATACCACGGTTCAAGTTCAAAACACAATGCCAAATATGTTTCTCTGACTCACGGCACATTTTATGTTGAAGTAAACAACAACAAAAAAATCTGTTATATATTACACAAAATGTTGTCATATTTGTGTGCCCTCTCTGATAAGTCCGTCTTCTCTGTGGCGTTCGTGTGTTCACCTGATGTTTTTGGAGGCGTTGATGATCTCTTTAATTCGCGGGACCCCCAGTGTGATGTTCATGGAAGCCACACCGGCGAAGTGAAAGGTTTTGAGGGTCATCTGAGTGCCCGGCTCACCAATGCTCTGAGCGCACAACGCCCCGACTGCTGAACCCGGCTCCATCTGGGCCCTGACACACCAAACACATCACGCTTTGACTGAACTACAGCAACAGAAGTCAACTAAACTCAGAACGTATTGACGTCACACTGTCATTATTATCATTCTTCAGCTATATATCAATTTATTACATGAAAACAGATTTCTCACGAAATCTTGGTTTTAAGATGTCAAACATGATTTTCTTACAAACACTTGAATCAACAAATTTCATGTCTATTCCCTTTATATCCAAAACAAGATATGACATGTTTAAAGGCGATCATTTTGAAACTTTTACTGACAGTTTAACACTGTTTTACAAAAAAGGGCCTTAAAAGTTCTCATTACCGTAACCATTTAAAACTGTCAATCTTGTAGCATGTTTTGCTAGAAACAAGCAAAGCCATGATGCCTAAGCACGTTTTTATCAATAATACAAAATAAGACATTAATGAATTATATACAGTATGTTCTGTATATATATAACTAGTGTATCTAAAATACGTTAATAGAATATTAAACATATACAATTTCTTTAAATGTGGAAAACTCGTTAATGAGAACGAAAAAACGTTGTGTACACAGCGTGAAAAGAATATAACGTTTTCAACTAGAAAAATATAAAGTAATTTTTTAACTTGTTAGCCATTTAAAAAGGTACTATTAGATGCGTTTCTTCCCATAAAATCAAACTTAATGTAAATATCTTTGTGTGCGTTTAAACAGTCTTTAAAAACACGTTACGGAGGATGACAGTATCAGTCCTGAACACTTCTTTCCTCCAGTATTTCTTCATTTTTATTATACATGAATATTCTGTCAATCATTTTTAGTAATTTGAGAACATCTACTAGAACATCAAATTGTTTTTTTTTCACAATATTAAAATTTTTCTCTATTTAAATTACGGCATATAATGTACTAATGTACAAATCGGGACACGTTACGGTTATGAGAATTTGAGCAGAAAAAGCAAAAAATACTTAAATAATTCATTCCTATCAAAATGATGTGTTGTCCAAGGTAGAGAACACAATTTTCTTTATTATGATCATTTTTTGTTACCGAATTGTTCGTTTTATAATTCATATCTTTACTGCCATGATGTTTCAGTGGTTTTGTAAGAATCTCCCATTAATGAGTAGCCGATTAAAAGGGATTGAAAATGTATCCTAACCAGTGTTGTGTAAGTTACTCTGAAAAGTAATGAATTACTAGTTACTAGTTACATATTCCGTAGAGTAATTACATTACTGTACAAATTACTCTCTCCAAAAAGTATTTAATTACTTATTACTGATTACTTTCTATATCTGATATCAATTTTGATGAGTTAATTGATTCAAGGATAGACATGAAACGACTCTTAGTTCAGTCAAATAAATAATATAAAACTACATAAAGTGGTATTATTAACTGACCAAAGTATTACAAACGTGAGAATTATACATTAATGAATGAATTTAAAAGTTAGATTTGAAATTTTAATGTCAATTCCACTATTGTATTTATTTCAATGACATCAGAAGTAACTGTAATAAATTACAGAAAAAATAGAGTAATCCCTTACTTTACTCTTTCAAGGGAAAAGT
This sequence comes from Triplophysa rosa, assembly GCF_024868665.1. Classification (NCBI taxonomy): domain Eukaryota; kingdom Metazoa; phylum Chordata; class Actinopteri; order Cypriniformes; family Nemacheilidae; genus Triplophysa; species Triplophysa rosa. The sequence continues at coordinate 773,789 of NC_079907.1, forward strand.
CATTAAATTACAGTAACTAATGACTTAGTACCTAGTTACACCCAACACCGATCCTAACTAAATGTTATTTCTTAGGTTTGTGGCACATGAGTGAGATTGAGCGGAGGAGATTGTGTGTTACCTCATGTATTTATCTCTGCAGGTTTCCAGAAACTTCTCCAGCTGTGTGGGTGTGATCCGGTCCAACTGATACAGAACTTTAGGCTGAAACCACAGACACAAACATCATCAAACACACACACACACACACACACACTTCTTTACACAAACACACAACATGCAATTGATAGACAAACACAATTCTTTACACAAACACACACACACATCTGCGCGCGCACGCACACACCTACACACAATTCCTCACACAAACACACACAATTTCTTAGACAAGTACACACTACAAGCACAGTTCTTTACACAAACACACACAATTTATTATACAAACACAATTACAATACAACACACAAGCACACACACAATTTCTTAGACAAACACAATACACACACACACACACACAATCTCAAGGGCAACACGCTCAATTTTCCTCACAAACTCACAATTACAACACACACAAGGCACACACAAATTTCTTCACACAAACACACAATACACACACACACAATTTCTACAACTTATTCAAACACAACTTCTACACTCGAGCACACACACACACACAGACACAATTTCTTTGATATCCCCCCCCCCACACACACACACACACACACGCACACACGCACACAATATCTCACACAAACTCCCAACACGGTTCCTCACACACAAGCGCACAGAGAGACGTCTGCAGTGGTACCTCTGTGGTGCCGTTGTCATTGATGCCGTACTTGTCTCGTGTCTGTTTGATTTTCTCCGAAACCGTTTTAATGAACTTCTTAATTTCCTGGAAGAGAAACATTACGACGTTAAACGTTAATAAACCATAAAAGAACAAAACCAGCCTGAACCTCAAAACAAGCCGCTGACGCAGTAAAACATTCAGCATGACAGAATGAATTTACATGATATTAATCTCACACACGACAATCTGGTGTTACACAGCTGGTTTTAAGATCTTGTTTTCTTAGTTTTGGGGTGAAATGTGGCCAGCACGGGACATTTGTGAGATTCTCAGAGTTGTAATATAATAGATTGTGTGTCAGCGAGACGTGATTCAGATCACACACACACACAATACAGCCCGTGTGACAGGATTAGTGTGTTTCAGCACAAGCGAACACTGGTATTAATGTGATTCATAAACACATGCTTGACTGAACACACACAAACAACCACACTCTCTCTCTCTGTCTCACACACACGCGCACACACACACACACACACACACACACACTGTTTGGTTGTGTTTCTCATGACACACGCGTGCGCGTCATGCGTTCTGTACCTGGAGGTATTTCTCACTGCCGGTGTCTGTCAAAGCCTTTAAAGTAAAGACACAGACTGAACACATCGCTCTAACAAAAACATGTGTGCGCGTGTGTTGCTATGTGCATCGCTATGCAGGCTCAAGCGTGCTGATTGGTTGCTTTGGTGCGTATGATTCAGAGCGCCGCGTGAAATCAAACACACTTCACATTTCATTTGACGTCTTCCATGAAGACCTGCGGGAGCCACTGAAGTGTTCTCCACGAGTTTTGATTCTCCTTCTGCTCGAGTGACTGATGAAAGATGTAAAACACAAACTCCTCAAGGACAAACTCAATGTGCGGGAAATGAACGTTTTTCTTTCCATGTGAACTGTGCAGTGTGACGTTATTATGATGATTTGTTACTACGTTTGATGGACGTCAATAGTGACATAAACACTCCTGTTCTTGTCGTTACCGGAAACCTGTACGCGTAAAAAACATCTTTGCATTTCAAGTGATGATTAGCAATAAAAGAAATGAAAACGTTTAGTTGACAAACATGATCATTTTTTAAGCTTCATCGCTATTTAGAAAACTGAGGTAAATGTGGGACTGAGGTGAAGCTGTATGCCGGTCTCACCTCTAGAAAAGTGTCTCGACAGCACAGAAAGTCTTTTCTCTTCATGATGGAGTCAGAGGTCAACGCCAGCTCGTTTCTGCTCAGCGCCGGCTCACTGTGACACGAGTACACCGCCTGACAGACACACAAACCCAGAAAGAGGTCTCATCATGAAGCTTCTGTAAGCCATCTGATAGGAATCACTTGTGACGTACTCTGATGTTGTCCAGGACTCTTTTGAACTCCAGCGGTTCGTCTCTACCCTCCATGGCGGCGGGGTCGAGTCCGTCTCCTCCGTAGATGAACTGAATGATGTCACCGGTGGAGCTGCGTACCGTCAGATCGTACTGAGAGCAGAGATCCTCTAAAGACTTCACCAGACGCCTCTGAATAACACACAAACAACATGGCGACCGGTCACATGAGTCAAAATATGACATAACATAGTCAACGCATACAATCCTTTCATGAGGAGAAACGGTTTCTTAGAGGCTTTAAGCCAAGACACAACGTTAAATGCAACTGGGTTTCATTCATGTTATATATTAGATTAATGAGCTCATGAATTCTAAGGTTAGTTTCAGTAAATTTAAGTTTACTAAGGAATCCCGAGGTTGGAAAAGTACATCAAACACATTTCACAATAAACAAAGAAACCAGTTTTTAATATACAGCCGCACTTCAAAATTATTTTCAGTTTGTCTGAATTTACCATTTGTAGGTATGTTTAAATGAAAAGATCATTTTTGTTTCATTCTGTGAACTACCAACAATATTTCTACCAAATTTAAAATAAAAATCTTGTTTCTATTTGCATTTATTTGCAGAAAATGAAAACTGGAGAAACAGGTGAAATTAACAGAGAAGATGCTATGTGTTTTTCAGACGTCAGATACGGCAAAGAAAACAAGTTCAAATTCACTTTTAAGCATTACAACAGTTATATTTCTATTTAGAAAAAGTTAAAAATGATTTTTTATGTGATAATCTGGATTCTGATCTCAGTTGTCACGTGTCTTGTCATGCTGTCAGACTTTATGTCACTCCTGAGGTTTGATTTGGTTGAAATTCAACAAACACTGGACTGAAATGACCACAATACATCTAGAGATGAGGATTAAATCAACATTTGCAATGGTTTTAGCCAGTTGTATGTGTTCTTTAAACGTGCCTGAAGCTTCCAGTAAGATGTGCCGTAAATAACACACATGACCGCTCTAAAAGCTTTATCTACATCACACGCAAACACGTCTCGGACTGATCCGAAAAGTGATTCTGGAAAGGGGCGCTAGTAACATTAAGGGGATCAGTGCTGGAAAGTGCCCTGTGTGAACAAAAGGATGAAAACTGATGACTCTTTCCTGTAGCTCAGTGGTAAGAGCATGGCGCTAACAAAGCCAAGGTCATGGGTTGGATCCCAGGGGATTGCACATACTTATGAAACAAATGTATAGTATAATGCAATGTAAGCCAAATGCGTACATGTAAATAGGTTAGCTATAAAAACAAATATAGTTAAGCGAGTAATTTATGTTCGTTAGTTAATTGACAACTAAAAATATCCTTGATCAGTGTGATCAGCCCAGTTTTCACGACTAAAGAAAGACGTCACGTGTCTTTACGGGATCTTCACGGGATGTGTGTGAACGCACGCACAGATTCCAGAAAATCACTGGCAGTGTGAATGAACAAAATCTAACGATCCTGGGACATTCCGGGACACATTTTCCGTCTATCTTCCAGGATCTCTGATACTCCCAGGGCACAGGGTTGAAATATCCAGACATATCGACAACATACATCACAAACAGGACTCGAGACCTTCATCACAGATCTTCACAGTGCCAACACAATGATATACACAGAGTTCAGGTGTGTGTGTTACCTGCATGTATCCCGTCTCGGCGGTCTTTACCGCGGTATCCACCAGACCCTCCCTTCCGGCCATAGTGTGAAAGAAGAACTCGGTGGGCGTCAGACCCGAATAAAAGCTGTCTGCTACAAAACCCTTCGCTGCCGGGAGCTATTTAAAGAAAACATGTTAAATTCTTCATATAGTAAAAGTGTAGTCAGTAAGGCTCTAGAGTGCGACCAATTTAGTGAGTGAGTGAGTGAGTGAGTGAGTGAGTGAGTGAGTGAGTGAGTGAGTGAGTGAGTGAGTGAGTGAGTGAGTGAGTGAGTGAGTGAGTGAGTGAGGGGACTAGTGATGCCGATGAAGTGGAGACAGAGAAAGAAAAAAAAAACTGTTAAGTGATGATTCATACTTTATGCTTCTGGAAGTAAACAGATAAGAACGATTCTCAAATCTATCAGGAACACGAAAACGCTATGCCTCCTGCCCACGCAACATACTTATAATTAAAAATAAACCTACAGAACAGAAGAGAACACGAGAAAGACAGAACAAACCAAGACCAGAACAGAGACAGAACAAAAGAGGAAAGAGAGACCGATAAGCAGATGAACGAACAGAAAGAGACACAGCACGAGATGAAGAGAGAGAGAGAGAGAGAGAGAGAGAGAGAGAGAGAGAGAGAGAGAGAGAGACAGAGAGAGAGAGAGAGAGAGAGAGAGAGTGAGATTCCAGTCAGATTAGGTCTGTGAATGTGTTACTATAGTAAATGTCGACAGTCCAGCGGTTTTACCTTTAGATCCACACAGAGCCATGACCAGAGGACTGTTGCTCTTGTCCAGCTCTCTCAGACACGCACTGCCAGCGTGATCTCTAATCACTGACAACTCTTTCAGGATCAACGCCTGCACACACACACACACACACACACACACACACACACACACACACACACACACACACTTCTCTAACGTGCGTGTCTGACAATCACATCAACAATGAAACACACAATAAAAGCCACTGAAGTGACTTTGAAAGCACAGCATCAATCGATGTGTTGACATAATAACAACTGAATCACATCATGTCTGGTGACATGTCGAGCGGCTCCTCCCCTTTTTAAAATAAGCAATTAAAGCACATCCATTTGACAGCCAAAATGAAGAAGTTTAGCGTAATTCACGTTAGCGCTATCAGTGCTGTTTGTTATGTTGAGCCTGTCAAACCATTTGTGATGTTTCTTGTCCTCTATAACTCAGATCTGTGCGTGTAATCCACAGCGTATTTACACCGTCTACTCTAGATCCTTCCCTAACCCCTATCTAGTGCACTTCTCTATATGACCTAGAACAACCACTTATCATGTGGTGCCACCAATAATATCAATTATTGTAATCAATTCTAAATAAAATGGGTCTCATTTTTGTGGCTGAAATATGAATCTGTGATACAGTGTGTTTAAGTGAATGGTATTTTTAAAACATTTATAACAGTTGTGTGCGATTTTCAGGGAAAATCAGTATGTTAATCTGGTTAATTTAAGAAGACAAAATTAGACAAAACAAAAATAGGAGATGATTACTCATCAAGACTCAACAGAAATGCAAATATTTTGTTTCTAAACACTAAAGATTTGTAAAAATGTTAAGCAACAGTCAAGGAAATGAATTCATTTGAAGATAAATCACGGTGGTTTTTTAAGGCTATGCCAATATGTAAAACACAAAAGCACTTAATTTATCATTTGAATCAGCATTTGTGTGTGCACCACATTCCTAATGTTTGAATAACTGCAATAGATATTGCATTCTGACTTCTTTACACTGTTGAACGTGCTGGCTTAACATGCTTAACATGCTCAACTTGTTAAAAACCGAGTACACTCAAATGCTCAACACACTCCCCCCCCTGCACTCCAACTTGTTTCCAAAAGTTTTTTATAAGTCTAAATCCCTGTTTTGTGACACACATCCTATTCCTTTAATTGGCCATTCTCCCGGAAAAGCACACCCATGGGTCGTCCACCGAGCGAAAGAGCATGTCCACGCGCTAGCCATCAATGCCGCTTCACTGGGCTGACGGAAGTTTAGGTGTGTCTGTTTGTTCACGGATGTCATATAAACGCTGGATTTGGAGATCATTTGAAACGGATAGATGGGGCGGTCCCAGTGCTAAAAGATGCCGGATGTCAAACCGAGTCATATGTTTGTTCTTTGTTGTCAATCGGCACATATGTGCATAACGTAAACAACACGAAGGGATTCATGCGACGGATGATGTGTTGTGTGCTCGTGCTGTAGTTCCGGTCACTGTACGCCTGCAGCTGATCGTGTTTTTCCAGAAATAATCCTACAGCTGTATCTCTCTTTTATAAATTTGATCAAACTAAATACTCTTGGAAGATACGACGTCTTTAACTTCCAGTCTGTGTTTGGCTAGTGTCTAATAATATAACTATTTAGATCTTATTTCATTCATGTTAATATTCATTTATATTATTGTTTTACTGTTGTGTGTTCATTCTATTAAATAAACAATTTGTTGAATGGGTCGTGTAGTTTTGTCGCATTTAAAGAAACCGTATGGTACACTGACATCACGCGGTTGAGCTTGGTATCGCAGTCTAAATTCAAAATATTGGAGAGATGAATTTGTTATCAGAAACAATCCATAGGCGCTCTATTATTTGTGAATGTGTCCCAGAAGTTCAGTTGGGGGTCTGTACAGCTATAGATATCTCTCTCACCTCCAGAGTCTCCTCAGCGGTACAGCCCGGCTGCTGCTGTAGTCTGCCCGTCTTCAGAGCTTCAATGTACTCGTCACATTTCTTATAACCCGCGTCCAGAAGCTCCTGCTTGGCCTTCAGCAGACCCTGACCTGGGGTCACGTCGCCAATCCCGATGGAGAACCCTCGATTGGCTTTAACACAGACAAACATGAGCATGAGTAACAACACAACCCATCATACACACACACACACACACACACACTCACAGAGGTAAACAGGGGCCAGACGGGCCAGACGTGACATGGCGTCTGCGGCCTCCTGCTGACCCCAGTCTCTCAACAGAATGTAGAAGATGTTGTTCTTAGATCCGGAGCCCAGAGTTCCTTTATCCATAGTGCCACACATCAACTCGCTGTTCTGGATCACCACAACTGTGAACACACACACACAGTTATGAGACGCAATACATCCGTCTCTATGAAGAGAAGAGTTGTTTGAGCTGTCGGGTGACTCACATGAATCATTAGGACACAGATCTTCTCCTTTACCGCAGTACTGTTTGCCTTTGGTGCGCAGGTTTGCCTTCACCGGAGAGCTTTTACTGGGCTTCAGAATCAAACTGAAGATCTGCTTCCCCGTCCACAGTCTGATCGGCTGAAACACACACAAAACACACATCATACCGTTTAGAAGCCAACACATTTCAATAATACAGCGGAAAATAGGGCGTCAAACGCTTACGGCGTCTGTCTGTTATTTAGTAGTTGGCTCGTCGAGTTCGCCAGTATGAACGCACATTGCAATCAGAACGACTCGCAAACAAATGACTCCTTTGAACTGATTCATTTAAACAGAATGTAAGAGATCAGTGAATCATTCAAACCTCAGAGAGAGAGAGAGAGAGAGAGAGAGAGAGAGAGAGAGAGAGAGAGAGAGAGAGAGAGAGAGAGAGAGAGAGAG
>NC_079907.1:785234-802734 GCF_024868665.1 Triplophysa rosa
AGAGAGAGAGAGAGAGAGAGAGAGAGAGAGAGAGAGAGAGAGAGAAAGAGAGAGAGAGAGAGAGAGAGAGAGAGAGAGAGAGAGAGAGAGAGAGAGAGAGAGAGAGAGAGAGAGAGAGAGAGAGAGAGAGAGACAGAGAGAGAGAGAGAGAGAGAGAGAGAGAGCGAGACAGAGAGTGAGAGAGGTTACCTTGAGAATCGCAGGAGGTGGGAGGGCGATTTTGATTTTTTCATCTTTGCCCACCAGGATGGAGGCGACGATCTGACAGGCTTTGGTTCGGTCTAAGAACGTGTCTTTAAGTGTGAGCAGGTAAGCACCTGATACAAAAGAAAACCAGACAAACACACATGAATATCAGGAGACAAACAGCACCACCTACGGGTGAGATGTGTATTAACATGAAGAATATTGTGGAAGGTGCTGATTGGCCCTTGGAGATCACGTGTTACTCACCTGTGAGGAAGTCCTGAATGGCAGCGATCAGGGGCTCGCCGTTTCTCGGGGTCACAAGATTAGCTTTCGTCTATATGACACAGACAGAGAGGTATTCATTGAGACGGTGTTCTGAGGTCACATGACACACGAGTCTGTAAAGCATCTCTCTCTCTCACCCCCATGAGGATGAGCGCCTCGGCCTTCGCCTCCTCCGTCTGCGGCAGATGAAGATTCATCTCGTCTCCATCAAAGTCAGCGTTGTACGGCGTACACACGCACTCATTGAAGCGAAACGTCCGATGAGGTTTCACACACGCCTGGAACAAACCATCACACACACACACAAGTGTGATGTAAACGCGTTATGACATCTACACAAGTAGGGCTTGTGCTGCAGATGGAATGAGAAACGAATGACGTGATGTAAAGCGACTCACGATATGAGCCATGATACTGAGCTTGTGCAGAGACGGCTGTCGGTTAAACAGAACGATATCTCCATCGATCATGTGCCTCTCGACCACGTCACCAAACTTCAGCTCCTGTGCCATCTTCTCTCGGTTACCGTACTTCAAAAACCTGCAAGCAATATACACACATACTTGCTTGAGCAATACTGTCACAAAAACACAATCATGTTAAAAAAGTTCCTTGAAATAGAGTTAAAGTGAAAATAGATGCTAAAGAGAATTGATAGTTTGATCCAAGAGAGAGTTTTGACCTCTTCATCTGCATGTGTCTCTGCTGGATGAAGTTTGCTCCAGGATGAACATCAGGACCGTTGCGCACGAGCTTTCTCATCAGCTCAATGTTGGCTTTGTTCACCTGAAACACAAATCTTCTTCTTTTATTTGGATCTCCAAGACAAGCTACATACACACACAAGCACACACACACACAAACTACTTTATCAGTAAAGAATAGGGATGTGACGGTTGAAAATCGATTAGAATATGTGACGATTAAAGCCGGTTGAGATGTGAAATGAATCGCGATACATGTTCTGACCAGCAGGGGCCGCTGTGTTTACTTTGGAACACGTAGAAATGCTGATATTTCTTAAATGTAAAAAAATCCATGAAAAGCACAGAAAGTTTTAGTTTGTTTATTTGAAAGAGACTTTTGTATTATTCATTTTCTATTTGATTTGAAATAATAGTTTAGTTTTGTTATTTGACATAAAGGATATTTTTATTTGACAAAGAAATGTGTAGCATTCAGAAATAACGAAAGGGCAGTTGTTCGTTTCTAATTTGTCTCAACTCCCTTTGTAGAAACAAACCGTGAACGTATCGTATTGTGAGATCAGTATCGTGAATCGCATCGCAGGCGGAGTGAATCGTGACATCCCTAGTAACGAAGCTGTGGATCCACACCGACCTTCTCCGGGTACGTCAGGATTTTGGCGACGTGCACCGGTACAGCCACCTCATCGATTCTCAGGTTCGGGTCGGGAGAGATAACCGTTCTGCCTGAAAAATCCACTCTCTTTCCAGACAGGTTACCACGGAATCGCCCTGAAATACAGCGAGACATGCCCAGTGAGACAAGAGCGGTATTAACAGAACGAAGCCCACGGCCTCATGGGTAATGTGTGGGTTGACGTGAGCCCTTGGTCATACCCTGTTTTCCCTTGAGTCTCTGCACAAAGCCGCGGGTCCATTTCTTTGGTGCCATGTTGAGCGGGATTCCTGACAGCTCGCTGTTGATGTAGAGAGCACACTGAAGCTGGAGAAAGTCCCAGTCCTCCATGATCATCTGAGTCTTCGCTCCTGACATACGATGCTGTAGAGAAACAAACATCGTGACCCATTCTTCCGTTTCATTTAGCAGATGATCTTAATCAAAGCGACCGAGTTAAAACAGACATGCAATAATTGCACGTACAATTGTTCAATACCGTTTTTATTGAATAATTCATTTAACAAAGTACAGCCTAGTTTCCTTTCATTTAGGATTGTTTAGGTCATGCGAGTCGAGTCTTTGCGCACCTTCTTGATGACATCATTGAGAAAGATGATTTCCGTCAGCTTCATGGTCAGATCGTCCTCGTTGGTTCCTGATTTGAGGTCGCTCACGACCGAGGGGCGGATACAGAGGGGCGGGACCAGAAGGCGTGTCAGGATGAGGTCGGCGGGTTTGCTTGATTCTGGATTCATCAGGAGAAGAGGAATGTCTTCTTTCGGAATCCTCCGGAATAGATTCATCACCACCAGGGGATTGAGATTTTCCTGGACAAAAATATGAATTCATCAAAGAAAAAAACAATAAAAGACATTTCATTAAAACGAGAATTTCTGTTTGTTGCTTGTAGTCAGTATTACAGAAAGACTTTAAAGTGATCCGTCACCCAAAAAATGACAATTCAGTCATCATTTACTCACCCTCGGATTGTTCCAAACCTGTCTGAATTGCTCGTTCTGCTGAACACACGGGAAGATATCTGGAAGATTGTCACATTTATTTTCCCTACAATGGCAGTAAATGGTGGATGAGATCTGACATTCTTCCAAATTTCTTCCCGTGTGTTCAGCAAAACAAAGAAATTCATACAGGTTTGGAGCAATCTGAGGGTGAATAAATGATGACAGAATTTTCATTTTTGAGTAAAGTGTCGCTTTGTCCCTTAAAAAAAAGGTTCTTCACTGTTTGTGCATGAAAGAGGCTTTGCTAAGAGAGGAGACTTCATGCACCTGTGCTCTGGTCAACAGAGCCTCCACTTCTTTATTGTGCTCAATGGCCACATCGAACGACTGGAGAAAATCAGACACCATCGGATCGATCACCTTCTTTGTGGTTTTATACTTCTCATGAATGATCTTCAGTAAGCCACATTTCTTAACGGGACCTAAAGACACATGAGAGAATGTGTCACGCGAAAACAAAAGTGCAGTCGTTCTTTTCTCTTCATCACATCAATGATATGAAATCATCCTTTTGAATAATGACGACGTTTTGAGTTGAACTTTACCAAGACAGTATGTCACTCATCATCACGTGCATGTAAACCAGTATTAGTGTAAGTGATCTGTACCGTTAAATGCACTGCAGTGAAAGCACGTGTTTTTCTTCCTGCATTTGTCAGAGATTTTCTTCTTTAAACCGCGTTTCTGCAGGTACACCAGACCGGGTCTCCGCAAAAAATCCAGAAACTGAAGCCTTTCTTCTTTAGACAGGAGAATGTGTGAACACGTCTTACAAATCATCTGAAATAAACAAAAACAGCTTCATCTTACACAAGGCACTGAAGGCAGGACTGTGCCAATGTCTTCGTCTGTTAATGCTTCTCATTAAACTGTGTTAGAAATGAAAGCAGTAAAAAGCTCTTTGATATTTTGGCAGACACACCGAGTACTTGCCTGCAGGATTCCGATAATGGCTTTGAAGTATCCAATGTGAAAACACGGCAGTTCCAGATCTAGATATCCGTAGTGACCCAGACAGTCGGCCAGGTTCTTCCCACAGGTTTCACAGGGTCTGTCCTTCTCACTGGTGCCCTGGACAGAAGAAAGACACACCATCACCTTTCTCATTATGCCTTTCTCTCGCATGCGTGCATTTAAACGTTTCGGGGTGAAATAAATGCTTTTTTTCAGTGAATGCTTCGGGTGACGTCTCACCATGCGGTGGTCCAGGACTCCGTATGAAAGCGGCGTGTGGCTCGTGTCTTGGCTGTAGAGATTTTTACTGACCACTTGAATATGAGCCTGCTGCCGCATCTGCTCTGCTGACTTCACACCGAAACAGATGTGACTTCTGAAAGAGCAGAGAAAGAAACAACCAATCGAGCTTTAAAATGTGTGCAAACAAACAGACAGACAACGTAAATGTATTTTATTATTAATGTTATTATATGCATCAACATTGTTGTTATTTGTTATTCCATTGGTATTCTTTTATTGTAAAGCACTTTGTGACTCCTCCTTGTCAGTGAAAGGTGCTACATAAATAAAACGTACTTACAGGCCAAATGGGACAGACAAAAATACACGCAAAGAGAGACTGACAAACAGATATTAATACAGAATGACAGATGTTGTAACATTCAGAAAAAGAGGGACAGACAGACTAATATAAAGGCAGACACAATCAGGCAGAGAGAGAGAGAGAGAGAGAGAGAGAAGTACAATTCACACGTGCACAACTTGATGTGACACATGATCGTAATGAAAAAAAACACAATAATGTTACACAATATACAATAGAAAATGAGACATGGTCGACACAATAACACAACACATAAAATAATAATCACGCATACGTTTGTGTGGTGATGCAACATGTTTATAATACACCTAAGTGCCATTAACTCACATCTTTTTGGCCACATCCGTCTCTCTGAACTGCTCCTTCACCATGACTGCGGCGTGTTCACACAGTCAATGTATAAATACAGTCATGCACATCAAAATACAGTGATGTTTTTGTATGTACGTGACGTGCGTTTCTGCCCCGTTTATGATGTTGGATCCTGGCATCAACCACATGCAGCACACCGACGTAAGCGCGCATGCGTGTGTTTGTTGGTAAAGAGCGCGAGCGGCGTCACAGCTCACACAGCGCCACCTGCCGCCGCGGAGCGCAATAAAATGTTATTTAAAGAAAAATAAATTCATAGAAATTATTTTTGAAATAGGATATTTTTAGTTAAATTGAATTAAATTATCTACATAACGCGTTTATAAATACTGCTTCAAAGCAGTTTTACAAATAACGGTGAAACAGAATCGACGATCGTTTCGATTTATACCACACGATTCTACTGGCATATAAAATCGTCGGCATATTAAAATGTTATTTTAATTTTAAATCTATGGTATAATGACTGATGACGCAGGTGAGCACAGCTCAGGTGTGAGCGAGCCCCCTCATGATGGCGGTCAGCGTGGACGCACGTGTGACAGGTAAACCGGGGCGTGTAAACAAGGTTATTGCGATAACACAATGGATGTATACATTTATAAAGAAGCAACAACCGTGTTTTTAGAAAGAGAGAGTCTTCCTCTGCTACAGAGATTGTTTCAAAGATTGTATCAAGGTTAACGTGCCATTTGCATCAATATCACCAAAATAATGAATGTAAACCAAGCAAAACGGCAGAATAATTATTTTCAGTAAGATGAAAGACAGGCATGGCAAGAGTAAAAAATGTATAAAGTTTACATAAACCATCTAGCGGACGCTAGTAAACAGCTGCAGTCTGTCGGTAGATGGCGTTGTTGATTGCAGATTACTTTAGTACTAGTTTTGCCCTTACAGTGTCAAAACGGCTCACAAGTGTTCACCTAAATACCCACTAAAACAGTGTTTTAAAGCACATGTTGTGTATATTTTATTCTACAAACGGCACGAAAAAAATGTGCAGTTTATAAAGGCAGAGTAATGTCTCGTGCCAATGAAGCACGAGCACACCCGATGCGGTTTACCGTGGTATAAAACCATGACAAAACTACCAAGACCCACCAGATCGTCTGCAGGCAAACAACAATGAAAATAGTGATAATATGCGGATTCATATATAAGCATTAACGGTATGAACAGAGACGGCCGCGGTATCATTATAATATTCACACAAACGGCTCCTCAAACAATGTTGTAAGCACATATGTGTTTATTTTATGTCACAGACACCAGCATAATACAGTAATGTACAATTCATAAACGCGAAATAATGTGTACATATCGATGAAGCAAGGTTGTTACATTGAAACAGTTAATCATTCCGAAGCACATGTAAGTAAACGATAAATAAAATAAATGTTCGGTAGCCTACGGTAGAATATTAGATATTTTAGCCTTCAGTATGTTTGTACATCTGCAAATGTATCGTGTTTTAAAAGGGAACTGAGAAATTGCGGTTAAAAACTCACTCCAGGGAAACAGTTTAAATGCAGAGAAACATGAATATGTTCATTTAGAGATGACAAGCATGTGGAAATTTGTACCGCTTTGTCAGATTTATGGTTTTTGGTTTCTTTAGCAGCAGTGCGTCATACGCCCTTACGTCTGTACGAGCCAGCGTCGTCTGTGCACATGCGCACAACTTCCTACATCGGTTTTAAATCTGATCAAATGTTTACATGTCCTATCAAGCGGATTACAAACGGCATAAACCACCCCTTACAATCCGACTGAATTTTCAATCGGTTTGGGCATTTTTAATCTGATTGACGTGTTTATATGGAGCGTTTTCGTTCGGATTGGATTAATCAGATTACATTGGTCCATGTAAACGCAGCTACTGTGTGCGTGCGCGCGCGCGTGTTTGTGTCAGAGTGTGTGTACTGTGGACATGTTTTTATATCCCGGTGGAGACCTAAACCTGAATTCGTGTCGCTGTGGGGACCAAAATTGAGGTCCCCGTGGGCAAAGAAGCTTATAAATTGTACAAAACAATATTTTTTTAATCTTGTGTGTGTGCATGTGTGAAGCAGTAATGGCTGCTCAGAGTTCAAGTAGAGGTCAGAGAAATATGAAGGGCTGTGTGTGTGTTCAGCAGAGCAGAGAGGACACTCATGAAAACGATTTTCAACAAAACTGATCATCTACTTTAGTCAATCAACAGAAAAGGAATAAATCAAGATCAGTTGTATACAAAACAAGACGTGTGCACGTGCAGTGCTTGCCAATGCAAATCTCCTCACTGCATTATTGTGGTCGTGGGTGTTTGTTATGAGGTTGTTTAGGTGTTTTACAGCACGTTGCTATGGAGTTGATGTGATGTTTTAAGTGGTTGCTAGGCGGTTGCTCCCACCATATCTTCCATGACATTCTGGTGTTATCAAATACTCTTTGTCGGTCTGTTGGAGTTTATACCGTACTTCTAAAAGAATAAACATCAATACTTGAGCCGGACACCAAGATCATATGTGTGTCTCATGTAAGGGTCATGACTACAGGACATCAATCCGCTCCAGTAGATTTGGGTCAGTGTGTGAAGAGTCACATGTTAGCGTTTAAGATGAAGTTATATGTGTTCTGTAACTGTGCTACTGTAGATTTACTGTAAAGTCTTGTGCTGACAGACTTCAACAGAACAGAGGGTTAACAGAAAACACATTTCTTTTGTTTGTTGTTACTATATCGTGGATTTTAGCATAATGGGAACGCTGTATTGACCAATCGATGATGAGAATTTTGCACCGTTCGGTCCATAGTGAAGAGCGCAGATGGAGTTTGGGATGTTTGGGTGCAGATGGATGTCTGAGAAAAAATGTCATATGGTGTCCAGCCAGATAGTAAAACATGAGATCACCTACATAAAATAAAAAATACAATTAGATCATATCAAAACAATAAGCTGTGTATTGTATATATACTGTAGGCTACGTGTGTGACTGGGTCTGTTTCACATCACATGATCAAACATGTTTCTGAGACGCACCTGAGCACAGCTACACAAACATGTTGAGTGACCTGCATGCAAATAATATGTGTCATCTACAGAACACACACTTCAGATTAAACCGAGGCATTTACTGTATGTGACGTGCGTCTGATAGTAAAATACATATCTTTTAGTTAACAGTGAACAACGGTGATGCAGACGTGTGTTCATGTGTTCAGACAGTCATTGGAGATCTCTCAGACTCAGCGTGTGTCTCTCTGTTCACAGCTTGCGTGTTCATTTACATATGTGAAGACTCCAGAAAGCCTGCATGTGCTGATAAGTGGAGAGCCCGACAGAAATCGATTCACATTGTGACCTTTAGCACAACTCATGACCCTTATTGTTCTCTTCTGTCTCACACACACACGCACACACACAACTTTTTAAACCGACCTTTAGTACATGAAAATATATTTTTTTAAATTAAATTTTTGTATATATATTTATATAGTAAATTTATGACTGCTTTATTATATTTATAATAGCTGTAATAAATAGCTTTGCGCACACACACACAGGTTTGTTTGAGTATACTAGTGAGGACATTACATAGACTTCCATTGATTTTATATCAGGCTTATGATATATTCTATCCCCTATCCCTAACCCTTAACCTAATAATCACACAAACATGTGCACTCTATTACATTTAAAGACAAACACTGTTTGAGCGAATTATGAGCCTTTTAATTTAGTGAGGACCAGTAAAATGTCCTCACAACTGGTTCACACGTGTTTCACTGTGGTACTGAGGACATTTGGCCCTCACAAATATAGCTAAACTAGTACACACACACACACACACACGCTAGTGAATGATTGTGATCGTTTGCGCGAGTGTGCGTGTTTGTGTGTGCGCGCGCGCGTGTGTGACGTCATCGCTCAGTCCGTCTGCTGCAGGTCTCAAACATGTTCTTTGTTGCTCTGAGCTTTGGACCGGAGACGGTGAATCGTAAAACACGGAACCGGATGATGTCTCCTGATCCAGATAGACCAGTTCTCACTTTAATACTACTCGATTGATTGTTATGCAGTTTAAATATTAATTCGCCTGTTACAGATGCATGAACTACAAAAGAAGAAAAAAATATTACAAATATCTGAATTACTTTATAAATACAATTAAATAACAAAGATTCCCAGAAATAAGTAGCATAAAAATACTATAGTGTTTTAGTATCTATGTATTATAATAATTGCTCCACTTCGTTAATACTACAGTATTCTGTAAAATTAAGTAAAGTGAATTGATAAACTGTAGTAAAAATGTTTTCTTCAGTAAGGTTCAAAAATATTACTGCATCAAAGTAATTTACCTACCATAGTAAATACTAAAGTATTGTTTCATTTAGGAGGAAAGCTTAATTTTAAGGCTTAGATTTCTAATCGATTCAGTGTCATGCTTTTTGGGCTTTGTCACGAAGCAACACAGGCTTCAAATACAGTATACATTATTGTATGAGTAGCCTACACATTCAAGAGTACGCACTTAACCATCGAGTTACTAAACTCCAGAAAATGTCTTTATTTTGATTTATACACGGTCAAAATGAAGGCAGCAGAAGTATGCGGTTTGAGCTGCATCCAGTTCCGTGAATGCACAAAGCGCCATGTCGTGTTTTACGCGTGTCCGCCGTGTGTATGCGTGGAAATAGAAAGAGCTTGATGTAACGTGACACTGTAAGTCTGATCTGCTGCTGCTTGCACACATCTACACCAGAGAACACGAGATACTTTACACATCAGATCGGATATTATCAGTCATCCTCCAGCCGGATCTCATATAGGTAAGACACTTTCTGTGCGCGCGTTCGTCTTGCGCTCTGTCGGGAATCGGGATGCTTTTGATCGGGGTTCGAGTCCCGACAATAGAGTCGCTTTAATGAAAGAGTCCATCTCCATCCTGCAGGGTCTGATCCCGGTGCTCCGCGCGATTAAAGCGGGAATCATTCGCTTGGTTATTCGGGTGTTTCGGGTAACGGGTGTTTTGCGCACATGGGCGCACTTCGTTCATAAAGTACAACATGTTTCATCTGCATTTGCTTTAAGCGTCTAAATGCTAATGTGCATTTATTGGGGTTTTGCGGACACTCCTTATATTGCAATCTTTCGATTATAATAACATAAAGGGTATTTTCTTGTTTTACGAAACTCTACAAGTACAAATAATTTAAACATTTATAGGTAAACATTTGCTGTTGCTTTACTTTATTACTGACGCCAATAATTGTAAAACCACGATTTCCCTAATGAAAGAATAGTGTAGTGCAATAGTTTAGAATTACAGTAAACTGTAGTAAAACTAGTAAATATTAAGTATACTAAAGTATTTACTACACTTGATCAAATAATACTGCAGTATACATTAGATTTACTACAGTTTACTATGGTAAAAACTGAAATATACTACAGTTTGTTGCACTGTAATGTAAGTGGTTGTGTTAATTGTTAAGACTATTTAAATAATTGCGCACTTGTGTGTTTTAATTTATGAATTGTGGTGATTCACACATTGACATCTGTGTAACTATGAAACTGTGTGTGTGTCAGCTGGAGTTATTGCTCTTGAGGCATTGACTGGCCCTTAAATTCCTCTCTCCGCTGGGACTTCAGTCTCACTTATTGTGCTGTGAGTTGCATAATCTTCTGGTTTATGCATAATTAAAAGTGAACACGGTTCTTGGTAAATGGGGTTTTGCTCTGAGAACTGATGTGATGTAACCAGAGACGAAATGATTGCACAGTCCGTCCACTAACAGGGACTTCAAATATATTTGAGGAGGGACATTAGGGTCACTCTCTCACCCCTCCTTCTGTCGTCCTCGACGGGCCTCAGATGGAGAGAGAGAGAGAGGAGGGGTGTCTTCTTATATTCAGCTGGAGCTGTAGACACAGAAGCAGTGGACAAAAGACACATTGACACTGACCAGTGTTACAGCACGTGTGTGTGCGTGTGCGCGGGGGGGGACTAACATCATTTGTTGACTTTGCTTGCAGTCTATAGAGACACTGCTCCAGTTTTTTTTTAATTGAGAGAGACAGTCAGTGAGACAGATGACAGAGAGAGAGAGCGAGAGAGAGAGAGAGAGAGAGAGAGAGAGAGAGGAAGAGAGTGACGTTGTGGTTGGAGATGTTCATTTAGCTGAATGAGAAGGTCAATTGTTTTATTTCTCTGTGTGCTTTACCAGAGTAATCGCTCTCTTTCCAGTCTGTTTACCCTGTAGCACTCACAGCTACTGTGTTACTTGCGTGTGTGTATGTGTGTGTTTGTTTGTTTGCGCACATGTGTGTGTGTGTGTGTGTGTGTGTGTGTGTAAGTAGACATATATTTAAAGGTAAAAACAGCAGCTCTGTGGTTTTGGTGTTTTATTTCATGTGTATTTTGGGTGTGTAATCCCTAAAATAATCTGTAAAATAAAAGTAACATAATCTGTCTGCTCTAGTACAACATTGAGATGGGACACACTCGGAGTGAGTCTACATCACACACACGCACGCACGCACGCACGCACGCACGCACGCACGCACACACACACACACACACACACACACACACACAGCTGTACGCCAGACAACGTAAACTTGGATCCACACACACACACACACACACTGACACACTTAAACTGGTCAGGTTAGATGCTGAAAGATCACTGACCTCTGAATACTTTGGCAAATTGTCTTCATCGAATCTTTGACGATGAAGAATGTTCACAATAGGCAGAGACTATATTAGCAGACAGACATACTGTATAGAAAGAGACGGGGATCTCAGAATCAGTCAAACTTGACCTCAGATGACTCCAATCTAACTGAATCTCTAATTGTTTGTAGATGTGAGTTCTCACTGCTCCCGTGCATTTCTGATTGGTCCATTGTTTGAGAAATGCATTTTAAGTAGTTCACTTTTTGTTTTAATACGTGCGTTTCTGATAAATCCAACAATTGAGATGTGCATTTTTAAGACAGTAATTCACATCACACAGAGATTAAATGTCAATAGCCCTCATATTTCCTGAACTTTGCTTTTTTATTGGGAATGTAAACACTTCAAACTCTTATTTCAACAGAGTCAGATGAGAGCTGCGGGATGAAGCTGAACTGATCTGGGTTCAGTTGGTTCTTTCAGTCTATCTCTCAGTGAGATGAGCTTCATCGTATAATCTTTAGAAATAGTTTTGAAATAACATTTTTGGTGCTATACTTCCATTTTATTCGAGAGTATTCGGAAATTTACATACATCAGGGTTTTTGTTTGTCAAACCTGGCATATGAAAACAAATGCTTTTTGTAATAAATGTGAATTAAAAAGAAATTAAAATGCAATACAATTATTACAGTAAAGTGTGTTTTCATCTCTGCGTAATCAATAACACAGATGACAAATGACCCAAACCAAACAAAAGAAGATAAAATGTGGAGACAGAAAGTGAGTAGACTGCAAACATCCGCACAATCCTCAACATTCATTGCAGTGCACATGACACATAGATCAATAACAGAAATGATCCCAGAACAAAAGACATGTAATCTCAGTTTAAGAGAGAGGGAGGGAGGGAGGGAGGGAGAGAGAGAGAGAGAGAGAGAAAGAGAGAGAGAGATGTTAACAGACTCTTAGATCATCATTAACAGACTCTTAGATCATCAGACTTCATGGGTTAATGGTAGACATCTGCCCGATTAACCGAAAATATGTATCACATGATTTATGCACAACTTGTGAGTGAAGTACGGTAAAATGCTGCTGCATCCGAAAGCCAGAGGGCGCTCTCGTGCAGAAACTCCAAATACGCACTGCAGAAGAAGACCATAACACACAGGCTGCGTCCGAAAGCTTAGGCAGACGACTTGATGCCTCGCTGTCTCATGAGGCAATGCGTTCGGAGGCAGCATTCAGCTCCGAGAAACACATTCGGACAGCCTTCAGAGGGAGCGTAACGGAATTCTGTTTGAACTATAAACAGAGTGCACCTTTGTGATAACTATTCAAATATTTTAAAACTACAATACCAATTTCTCGCAATCAAAAGTTGTACAAAGAAAAATTTGAACTTTATTTACACAAAAACGGTGCTCTAGCCTCTTTCTTGGCCGCCATTTTATTTTGTTAACGCGACCTTGCTCGACCAATCACATCCCCCCCTTATATGCGTATATGCGACCAATCACATATAAGCGACTCAAACTCGCACTGCTTTTAGATCGAGCAGCATTCCCTACTGATCCCAGAGCCGTGCTTCAGGGACAAGCTACGCATCAATAAAATAATCGATACCTTGCATTATCGCAGCCAGCTCGGTTTCAACAGGATTTCGTGTTAATCGCGGTTAACCGTGCGCATGTCTAGTTAATGGTTGAGTTAACTTGGTCTCACTCCACATTCGGTTATAATGCTTTACAGTCATTCACTAGATTCTGCTGTGTGTTTGTGTGTTTGTTAGTCTAATGATGTTGTGTTACTATGACACAACACACTTGGTTCTAAGGCTGGGCGATTAATCGAAAAGTAACCGAAACCGACAGGACCTCCGATCGATGTAATTTTCCCATGTCGGTTATTTCTATTACTTTCCCTTTAACATCAATGTCGACAGCGTCACTAAACTGATCCAAAACTCTGCAAATACTTATCACACAAACATTAAACGTATGTCTAAAGAAAGCTTAAAATGTCTACTTTTAAATGATCTGATTAAGATTGAAATCAAATATACCATGTTTATGCAATATGCATGGAAGACGGGTACAGTTGAGAAATATTCTTCCTCCCGTTTAGTGATCACAGGACTTTTAGTCCAAAAATGTGCATATTGGGGGACATATAGATATACTGAAACACGTTTACTTCATATTTATTTAGACAGAAAGAGTTTTAAGCTCCGTTTAACTATAAAAACTCAAACTGCGTCTGTTTCTTTCATGCGACAGCTATGTGTCTCCAGGGTCCTAAAGTCCCCCACTTTCTCACGACACATGCAGACAGATAATTTGCTCTCCTATCTTCAGCTGCAACAAAGGCAATGTTTCCAAAAAATAACCCAAAGATGTGTATTGTTCGAAATGTTCAATAAATAACCATAAATAGTTGGTATTTCCTTAGATAAGAAATGTTTAATTAGAAAAAATATATTTTCATTACAAACCATGTCAGTGAACTACATCAGTGAACTAAAGTAAAAAAACCTAAGAAAAACAAATAAATAAATAAACTAAAACAAAATAATCGTACAATATTTTATTTCGAGAGAAAATGTTCAATTAATCGAGATTTTGATTTGAGGCCAAATCGTAAATTGGTTCCCTAAACTGCTCTTCCTTCGAGTTGTTCCAAATGTGTATAAATGTCTTTGTTCTGATGAACACAGAGAAAGATATTTGAAAGAATGCTTGTAACCAAATGCTTGTAATGCTTGTTTTTGTTATGTTGAACACAAAAGAAGATATTTTGAAGAATGTAGGACAGCAAACAGTTCTGGGGCACTTTTGACTACCATTGTAATTTTTCCTTCTATGTTAGTCAATGGGGACCAAGAACTGTTTGGTTATAAGCATTCTTCCAAATATCTTTCTCTGTGTTCATCAGAACAAAGACATTTATACAGATTTGGAACAACTCGAGAGTGAGCAATTCAGAATTTTCATTTTTTTTGGGTGAACTGTCACTTTAAGATTAAAGCAGATTGTAACACTGTGAATAGCCCCATTTGAATTTAGTTTAACTTTTTTACAGAATGTTGATATTGATATAATTGTTTTCAAAATAAAAACAAATCGTGTGTTTTATGTTTAAAATCAGAAAGCACATATTTGCCAATAATGAAATGTAGTATGACACTTATTTTACAAAGACACTGTGCAGATGTTATATAACACAGATTGTGCAGCAGATATAGCTGATACTGATCTGATTTTGATGTGTTGTTGTTGTTTAACTGCAGAAATAAACAGACACTAGTTATACTGACAGTGGTTGATAACACAGATGTACATTTTACCTGATAAGAGCCCGTAACACCCGTCTGTATGAGTGACAGAAGACAAGACTCGTGTACACATCATATCAATGACAGAAACATTTAAAACATTTTACTCATTTTAGTCTAATAAAATACAGGCCTGAATATATTAAAACTTTAAATGAAAATCAGAAATCTTGCCTTGCAAACTGAAATAAGTTTCATTCTTAGATGAGGCACTAAGATTAAGAACTGAAAAGGAATAAAAACTAAACTGGAATTGAAATAAAAATGCATTATATGTTGCAATTTAAAAAACAAATACACAATAAAAAAACACAATTTAAAAATAAACTAAGATGAAAAAGTGTTTAATTAGGATGGAATTGTGTTATGAAGGCAGCTGACTGACAGTAATAAAGTAGATGATGTGTTTATTCAGTCATTCTTCAGCATTAAATGGATGTGCTGGTTGTGTGTGAGCTGTTCTGTGTGATTGTGTTTAAAAAATAAGAAATCAACCCCCCCATGTCTTTATGGTCTGTGTGCAGTTTTGACTTCATTGATTTTCTGATTCTCTCGTGTACGGCTGTGTGATGAGTGACTGGAGCACTGTAAAAAATGACACGGATATGTACTTAAAAAGTTATGGGAACAATATTAAACAACATATTTTCATGTACTTTAAAGCTTATTTTTAACGCAATGTTCCATGAATAAATCAAGTAAAATTACCTAAATTATTTAAGCATGTCACACAATAAACCTTTTAAGAAGAAATTCAGAAGAAATACTAATTTGAGCATTGGAGTTAACTTGTTCTTTTTTCCATAATTTTAACTAAAAGCTTGGCTAAAAAAAAACAAGAACACAATACTGCACCCAGACCTGCCTGAAACGCCTCGTGTAGCCACACCCCCACAAATCTACGTCAGTTGGTGGTCTGATTTGACTGAGACCGCCCAAATGTAGACGCAAGTAAGGTGGGCGTACCTGTCAGTACAATTGAAGAGGAACCTGATGTTCCAAATATGGTCAGAGGCGTTACATTTCCCTCACACGCTCGCAGTATTCCACCAATCACTACACACTGGTGAACTGGCCAATCACAGCACACCTCGCTTTTCAGAGCCATGAGCTTTGTTAAACATCTGAGAGGCGGAGCAAAGAGGAGATACAGACATGCACGGTGTGTGGAAAATACAGCGTTTTTAAACCATTAAATCCTGTAGACACATTACATTACATCTAAAACAAACCATAATATTCATTTTAGCCGTGTCAAATCACCCCTTTAAAACTTGATCTGTTTAATGATGATTTTTAAGTCACCGTTCTGTGTAAAGCTGCTTTGTGTGAAATGAACATTAGAACCCCACTAGACAACCACAGTGTGTCCGCTCTCTGTCTGTCGGTCTGTCTGTCTGTCTGTCTGTCGGTCTGTCTGTCTGTCGGTCTGTCTGTCTGTCTGTCTGTCTGTCTGTCTGTCGGTCGGTCTGTCTGTCTGTCTGTCTGTCTGTCTGTCTGTCTGTCTGTCTGTCTGTCTGTCTGTCGGTCGGTCTGTCTGTCTGTCTGTCTGTCTGTCTGTCTGTCGGTCTGTCTGTCTGTCGGTCTGTGTTGCCGATGTAACACACCACCATTACCTTGAGGACATGATGGGCTTATTTGGGGTGTAAATAAATCCTTGAGAATGAGCCGGGGGTCCGGACACAGAGAATGGCCCTCTGGGGTTTCCCACCCACACATGACTCTAAAAATAACCTTCAGCAAGCCAGACAGACAGACAGTCTTGTGTGTTCACCATGATGGCTCAAAATATGTGACAACTCGGTCATCAGACGCATGGAAATGTTAGCGGTGTCTGTTCAGTTTTCCCCACACAGTACATCACAATGTGAAAATCCAGAAGTGTTTTTGGTTTTCTCTGTGTTTCTCTCTATTTACATTTAGTCATTTAGCAGACGCTTTTATCCAAAATGACTTACAAATGAATGAGGTAAACAACAGAACAACAAAAGGACAACAAAAAGCATAAGTGCAGTTAAATCTGGTCTCATATAACCCAGCACAGTATACAAAGCTCACATCATCACACCATCTGTTGTAAAACTCTTCGTTAAACACAAACGTCGTACTTGATTATTCAAGTTAATGCCAAATATAAATGAACTTGTTAGAAAATAGTACATGATAAATATAACGTTTGGTATCACAGCACTGTGCCAGCGTTTGATCGCTGACAGAAAGATGTGTTGTAGGATGGCTGTAGTTGATTGGAGCAGGACGGGTGATGTCTGAGAGATTGTAATCGCTTGGTTTTGTGTTGCAGGTGAAATGAGCGTCTGATGGATTGATAGCTGCTGATGTCCTGTGTGGTCCTGTGGATGCAGAACATGCGCAGGTGAGATCGACACCCTGATAACCAGTCACATCACCTTAGCAACAACAGCCTGGCAACCACCCACAATCATGATCGGCAATTCTGCACAGACGGGCATCGCATTTGCTTCAGAAAGAAACTCACATTGAGCTAAAACTGTGCTCCCTGCTTTCAGAAGTTTCTGGTGTGTGTGTGTATGAGCTCATATAAGGAACTGTGTGTGAACTATGATGAAACTGTAGTCAGAACAGAGCTCTATTGTGACTGTTGTGTTAGTAACAAACAACACTACAAATCTCTCTCTTTTTACTTTCTTTTTAACACATCTTTGTAATCTTTACC